>NC_138356.1:53073948-53348948 GCF_046562875.1 Panthera onca | reverse complement strand
CATTCCTTAGGTGGTAGCAGCCTATTAACTCCAATCTCTGCTCCATTTTCACTATGGCTGTCTCCCCTCTGTGCCAGTCCCTCTCCCTTCTTCCAAGAATACTGGTTATATTGGATTAGGACCAACTCTAATGACCTCATGTTAATCTGATTACAGTTGCAAAGACCCCATTTCCAAATAAGTCTACATTCCTAGGTGCTGGCGATTAGGACTTCATCTCTTTTTGGGGTACACAGTCCAACCCACAGCAAGTCCTAACCTGTGACAGACATTTCGGTTCTTTCTATCCTCATTTGCACAACAATCCTGTGGAATAAGTGTTATTAACTATACTAATAACTAGTATTAATGGTACCAGAAGTAGAATGACTGTAGCAGTCCCATCTCTACTGGACTATGTGCTGCACACACAGGATGATATTATTGGCATCCCTGGAGTTGTGCACACAGTGGCCCTGGGGTTGAAGATGCTTTAGACATGGTTCATAGGGTTTGGACTAAGACGTCAAATTCCTTTCCACCTCTGAAGTTATATGAAACTGCACCAATCTGAAGAACCACCTGCCTGTGTTGATTACTTTTTCAAAAAACCATGAATCAAACTGACTTCTTATTCAGCTGAAGTTGAAAGATGGGTTTTACTAATTTCCTATTGAAGTTGACCGAATGCCAAGAGCTGTGAGCATCCTTTACGGAGCACTCCTGCAATCTCCATATTGTCTACAGTGCTTCTGGTGTTAGAGGAGTTTTCAATTCCCTTTGATTTTGAGTTGCATCCAGTATTGACATTGTCAAGGCACTTGTTCTATTCATACTTGTTTGCTATATATAAAGAGCTGATAAAACATTCTCTTAAACGTTCTTGCTTTTTAATTTTATTTTTTTATAAGTTTTTATTTTTGAGAGAGAGCACTAGCAGGGGAGGGGCAGGGAGAGAGGGGGACAAAGGATCTGAGGCAGACTTCACAGGGACAGTAGAGAGCCTGATGTGGGTCTTGAACTTCTGAACTGGGAGATCATGACCTGAGCCAAAGGCAGACCGTTAACCAACTGAGCCTCCCAGGCACCCCTGTTCTCACATTTTAAATGTAAAATTTTTCGGGGCTCCTGGATGGATCAGTCGGTTAAGCAAGTGACTTCGGCTCAGGTCATGATCTCACAGTCCATGAGTTTGAGCCCTACGTCGGGCTCTGTGCTGACACCTTGGAGCCTGGAGCCTGCTTCAGATTCTGTGTCTCCATCTCTCTCTACCCCTCCCCTGCTCATGTTTAATAAATAAACATTAAAAAATATTTTTAAAAAGTAAATGAAAATTTTCGAATGTATGCAAAAGCAGAGAGGGTACATAATGATTCCCTATACAACCATCACCTAGATTGAATAAATACTGAGATTGTGCCACATTTCCTTTATTTTTTGGTTTCTTTTCTTACTTTGGTTTATAAAGCAAATGTCAGATATTTTGTCACTTTTACCTTAAGTATTTCTGAATCCATGTCTTACAAATAGGGACATTTTTTCCCCAAACCACAGCGTCATTAACATACCCAACAAAGTTGGTTATTCCTTGGCAAACTCCTTTAATCAGGGTGTAATCAAACTTCACCAATTGCCTTCAATGTTTTTGTACAACTGCTATGTATGGATCAGCATTCACATAATACCCACTCATTGTACCTGGTTGGGATGTTCCTCGAATTCCTTTGATGCTAGAACAGTACTTCCTTCTCCCCTATTTTTCCATGCCATGGACTTATTGAAAAAAATCAAGTCAGTTTTCTGCAGAATGGCATTCTGGATTTTTCCTGCTGCTCCCTTTTTGGGGAGGTGGGTGGGAGGTCAGTTGACTTAGTCCTCTATCCTCTGTTTTTGTAAACTGGAAGCTCTCCTTGAAGATTCGATTCAGATTCGACCCTTTTGGCTAGAACACCTCACAGGTGGTGCTGTGTGCTTCACATTACACTGCCTCAGGAAGCACACAACATGCCGTTGGGCCATTCTTGGGAACGCAAAGATGAATCACTGGGTTCATGTAGTAACAGCCTGATCCCTCCATTTTAAGGTTCTTATTAACCTTTCATCTAATGGTTTCTTCGGTTGATGATTTTTGCTGACTCATTCATTTCATTAGGGTTACAAAATAGTTTTTCCCCCCTACTTTTATTCTTTTCATATTTATTAGCTACAATTCTGTTTTATTTTTTTCAGATTAATTTCATTAAATGTTTTTAATATAGTTTATTGTCAAGTTGGCTAACATACAGTATAGACCATGTGCTCTTGGTTTTGGGGGTAGATTCTTGTGATTCATCGCTTACATACAACACCCAGCGCTCATTTCAACAGTGCCCTCCTCAATACCCATCACCCATTTTCCCCTCCCCACACCCCCATCAAGCCTCAGTTGGTTCTCTGTATTTAAGAGTCTCTCATGGTTTGCCTCCCTCTCTGTTTTTATCTTATTTTTCCTTCCCTTATGCTCATCTGTTTTGTTTCTTAAATTCCACTTATGAGTGAAATCATGATACCTGTCCTTCTCTGACCGACTTATTTCACTTAGCATAATACCCTCCAATTCCATCCATGTTGCTGCAAATGGCAAGATTTCATTCTTTCTCGTTGTCAAGTAGTATTCCATTGTATATATAAATCATATCTTTATCCATTCATCAGTGCTAAAATTCTATTTAAAAAGAACTGTTCTTTTTCAACCATAGATGTTTTGTTAATATGAAACACAGTTCTAGGAAAAGCAGGCAATATGCCTAATCCTCCCCCTTTAATCGCCAACCTTCAGAAGGAGTTGATGCATGTTTGGCTGGCTAAACATGATTAACTTCACTGCAAGTGTATAAAATGCTTTGATTTGTGTCAAGCCATTGCCTGTCAGACAGAGGAGGTGAAATCTTCCAGTAGTTTCTGCTTACGGAAACATTAGTGGTAGAATGACATCAAAACAATCTTTTTGGCTTCTGCTAACAGGAATGAAATGCAAACCTTCTGAAAACCTGAATCCTATTAAACATCTTCTGATAATGTTTTCTGTTAACAGCCTTCAGAGACGCTACTGAGTGAACATACAGTAGCTTTGGCCTGGTGTAATCTGAGGCTCAGTGGGTGGAAAAACAGGACTTTGTGCTACTTAAACACTCTCTGTAAGGCTTAGAGAGGGAGGAAGGAAAATATTTGAGGAGATCAACTGGATGTTGTAGAATAGAAGTAACGTCACCTGAGAAGGATTAGGGTTTCCCCAAAGCTTGACCTGATGGCAACTAGCCACTTAGAATGTGCTCACCGAGGCTGTCAATAGCTTGTTTTCAGTTGTGCCATCTTGAATTTGCAGCGATATGAAGAGCGGGTCTAGAGATTGCATGTCTTCAGTGGGTAAGTGGCAGTAAAGTTGTAAAAAAAAAAAAAAAAAATTAACATTCCTCCTACTTAAGAGCTGCAGCTGGCTCTAATTACAGAAATCGCTTTATCCATTAAAAACTTAGCTCATTGCTACCAATCAAGTTACCATTGGTATAGCTTTTATATTACCCAGTGAAGGATACCTGTGATATGTACATTTAATAGTTCAGTGAAGTTGAAGTTTGAAGTCACAGATGTCTATGGCCTGCTAGAAATTTTGAATATAAACACCTTTTATACGTGGCTCACAAGAGCAAAGCTGCTGCTGGAGAAATACCCTAGGTGTGTGCCTTTCTTATAGGTAAAGTGCCTTTATGGTACTTTTAAGAGTGCAAAAAGTATTGAGCTGAGGAAATTGGTTTTATGGCAAGCCAGGAAAACAGAGTTGGAACGTACCTAACTGCTTTAACTGATTAAAGACTGAGAATGATTTTCTTCCCCTTTCAACCTGTATGTTTTTAAGAGAACAAATGAGCTATATCCACTAATTAGGGCTAGTAGTTCATGTCCTTCAGACCCCTTTGGTTTTGAAAGTTATTTTGGTCATAAACCCCCATCTTGAGACATTCAGGTATTTGGTCCTGGAAGCAAGTGGAAGCAAGACTTTACACCATGTCTCTATAAGTAGTTTTTTTAAAAAAGCCACTAACTGTAGATCATTTCTTTTTAATGAAGTATAATTGACCTACAATATCCTGTTTCAAGTGTACGTCATAATTAGCTATTTTTATACATCTTGAAATGATCTTCACCATAAGTGCAGAATTTTTTTATGGCTATAAATCCAATGTTTGCTCATTGCTGGAAATTTGGAAAATAGAACAATGAAGAAAACAAAATGACCAATAGTCTTTCTGCTCAGTGATCATGGCTGTTAACATTTTGGTTTTTAACCTTCTAGATGTTTCTTTTCCTTCTACATAAATAGAAGATTTTAAAACTATATCCTAAACACATACTCGTAACTATTTTAATGACCTTATTTATAACTTGTGCATTATAAGTTCTTGTTCACCATAAAATTGAAAAATCCATTACCTTATTTTGGGGCAGTCTGTGCTGAAAACTTTTAATATTGAAATGTTACTGAGGCTCATGAACATCCTCTACATCTTTTCCTACATCGTTTCTCCTTAGGAATCATTTATAGAACTGAATATAATACACTATGATCATTGTATTTATTGAGTACTTTCTTCGTGCCAAGCACAGTACTTTATGTTACATATTTAATCCTTAAATGACCTTGTAAGGTAGACTCTCCCTTTCTAGCCATTTTACAGAGGAAGAATCCAGGCACAGGAGGGAAGGTAATTTGACAAGTTCACAGAACTCGTAGGTGTTAGAGTGAGAATTTTAGTCTGGGCATTTTGACTCAGTCATGCTGTTAACCACCAAGACAGGTACAGTTTTTTTACTTTCTTACCAATTGTTCTCCATAATATTGCACTGATTCTTACTTTTTAGGTGGGAGACAGGATGCTTATTGCTTTGAGCTTTTGATTTTTTTCATAGAAAGTATGTGTGTGTGTGTGTGTGTGTGTGTGTGTGTATACACACACATACATACATACAGACACAGGCATATTTAAAACCTCTTGTTGGATTATTCTTAAACAATTTTTTAAAGTTTATTCTGAAAGAGAGAGAGAGTTAGCAACCAGGAGGGGCAGAGAGAGGTGGGGAGAGAATACCCAGCAAGCTTCCACTGTTTGCACAGAGCCCGTTGTGGTGCTAAAAATCCCAAACTGTGAGATCGTGTCCTGAGCCAAAACCAAGAGTCAGACACTTAACTGATTAAGCCAGCCAGGTGCCCCTTGTTGGATTATTACTGGGACTAGAAAGAAGCCTCTCCTTTTCCGCTAAGAAACTCCCCATTTAAAATAGGGCCTTCTGGGGCGCCTGGGTAGTTCAATCAGTTGAGCATCCGACTTCGGCTCAGGTCCTGATCTCACAGTTCATGAGTTCATGCCCCGCGTCGGGCTCTGTGCTGACAGCTCGGAGCCTGGAGCCTGCTTCATAGTCTGGGTCTCCCTCTCTCTCTCTCTGCCCCTCCCCCACTTGTGCTCTCTTTCTATCAAAAATAAATAAATATTTAAAAATTTAAAAAAAAATAGAGCATTCTTTCCCTGGTTCCACAAAACCTTAATATCCACTTAGTTGCTTAAATCTTCATTTCTCTTTTCTGAGCAATACCTCGGATTTCTATATGCCCCCTCCAGAATATTTTTGAATCCCTCCTCCAAGTCTGTTGCCATCTTGTAGATCATGTTATCCTCATCTCCCTCCCAAAACATGTCAGGTAGGCTTCCTGCAGCTCTTCCTGGGGTCTGTTCTCCACAGGTTGCTCACAGGGACTGCTTCCTAAACAAAACTCAGAGCCTTCAATTCTGCCGCTTTATTGCATCAGTGCTTTCTGTGACACTCAAAATAACACCCAAACTCCTTGCTCAGCCCAGAAGTCTCTGTGTGACATGGTTTCTGGTTATGTCTCCAACTCTCCTTTTGGTATCTCAGTCCCATTGACGTCTGTTTCTCAAACACTGTAACCAATTTTCCTGTTTCAGGACCTTTACATTTGTTGCTTACTCTGTCTAGAAAGCTCTTCCCCCAACTCCTTTTCATAAACAAGCTCCTTTTTCAATCACTGTATTTAAAGCAGCACATTGCTTTTTCTCCATTTCCTGCAGTTAAACTGTCTATTGGGGCCAAGATAGGGTGAGGCAAGAGGGAGTTCGGGGGGGGGGGGGGCGTGCACAGATCTAAGGTGTGCTTACACAAGCCTGAGAGGGAGTGACACCTTGCATTTTGTACCATGGGACCCTCACTCACCATCTCTAGTCCCGTCCCCCTCCATTCTATCACGTTAGGATATTTCTGTAGCCAAGAACTCTATATTCATCAAAACCCATTTCCTTTGCCTCTTGTACATGCAACTAGACTACATTTGCCTTGAACCTGGGTGTGGCCATGGGCCTGTGGTTTGCAGTGGAAAGTGTGCAGAAATGATAGATTTACCTCTAGATCTGGCCCCAGTTAACCTCCTGTGGGACAGCCTCTGTTAAGTCAGCCAACTTGGTGCAGAGGATCTAGCCCCCTTCTCTGAGCCTCCTGGGGAGGACAGGATCGCCAGGGGAACAAAGCTTGGGTCCCTGAGGGCCCTGTGGAAGTCTCCTGGCTGCACATCTGCACCAGACTCTGTGTGAGCAAGAAACAAACTTCTTTTGTGTTAAGACTTTGACACTTGTACCAGCATGGGTGAACCTGGAGGGTATTATACTAGGTGAAATAAGCCAGATGGAGAAAGGCAAATACTGCATGGCATCACTTATATATGCCCTCTAAAAAGTCACGTTCACAGAAATAGAGTAGAAAAGTAGTTGTCAGGGGTTGTGTGTGTGTGGGGGGGGGAGGGGGGAATAGGGAGAGGTTGGTAAAAGGTAACAAAGTTTCACATATGAGTAAAGTCTAAGGATCTAATGTGTAACATGGTGACTATGGTTATAGTCATCGTGATAACACTGTTTTCTTTTCTTTTTTTTTTTTTAACATTTATTCATTTTTGAGAGACTGAGAGAGTGAGTGGGGGAGGGGGCAGAGAGAGAGGGAGACACAGAATCCTAAGCAGGCTCCGGGATCTGAGCTGTCAGCACAGAGCCTGATGTGAAGCTTGAACTCGCGAACCTCAATATCATGACCTGAGCCGAAGTTGGATGCCCAACCGACTGAACCACCCAGGTGCCCCATATAACACTGTATTTTCTAATTGAAATTTGCTAAGAGTAGAACTCGTTCTCAGCCAAACAACAAAAAAGCCAGTAAAATAGGTAATGGATGTGTTAATTAACTTGGTGCAGGGAACATTTTCATAATGTATATGTGTATCAAATCATCATGTACACTTTAGTAATACTACAAATTTATTTGCCAATATATTTATTTGTCAATAAAACTGAGGGGAAAAAAACTAGCATGGTCATAACCAATACAGGCTCTCTTATCCTCATCAAAGCTTTTAGAACGTAAGCTCCAAAGGAGTGGGAACCTTGTTCACACGGTCATCAGGGCTCAGTACAAGGCTTAGTCCATCGTAGTAATCAAAGAAATATATTTTTTTGAACAAATAATGCAGGAGATCAATAGCAGTCTATAAAAAGTCTAAATGACAAAAGAATAATGCAGATAAAAAAATATCTTCGGGGCTCAAAGGGGAAGAAATGAATGATGCTCTAGGAAAAGAGTTCATGAAAATGGGGGCATAAGTTAACTCTTAAACATAAGGCACACACTTTTTATAAAGCAGTCCTTCCATTTCTTAGTTAAAAATGTTTCGAAAGCCTATACCAAAGGTATAGCACAGTGATTTCACGCTAAAATTATCATTTAATGACAGCCAACATTAGGCCATTTTTTAGTTACATGATTATAACTAGAAAAATATCGAAAATTTCTTCCCTTAATTATTGATAATGCTTCATATACTTGAACTTTTAAGAATTTCTTAATTGGCAAAACGGGAGCAATGTCTGCTTTTACTATTAGTAAAGTAAAATTCCTTCACATTCAAGTTCAATAGATAATTTTCCTTGCCTAGTGATGGAAACATTAGTTTGGGGTTAGAACCTAGTGGCATTCCTTCTGGAAATATCTACAGGCTGTACGGAGAGCACATTGTCTGGAGTTGTACTGTTGATGGGAAGGATTTTTGGTTAAGATTATTAGGGTTGTTTTTTTTTTTTTAAACCCTTTTATGAAGAGGTTAATGTCTTTAGTTTCTTTGAAGTCCCAAGATTGTGGGCATGGAGGAGGATGGGTAAGAGGAGAGAGGAGTGCTGCTGAAGGTCCCTGGAGGCTGTGGTGGGGGTGGCTGAGTGAGCCGCTGCTGGCTGTGGGTACCTTCCCACTGAGAAGAATGTGAGAACAGGATGGATGCGGGCAGCAGATGGCCCAGGTTCTGTATCTGTCAGAAGATCAACATACTCAGGCTCAGGACCCAGTGAAGACCCAGAGAGTATTAAATCTGACACTTCTAAAGTTATTGATAAGGTGCATGTGCTCTGGCTGGAATGGCTGTTTATGACTTTCTGTCCTAAGTGAACATGAGTAGTAACTCTTCCCTAGCTCTGCCACACACACACACACACACACACACAGACACACACACACACAGGGCAGGGCAGAGAGAGACGCACCCCCCCTCCCCACACACACACAGACATACACACAGACATAGAAACAGACACATAGAGACCCACACACAGAGACACGTGCATGCAGAGACGCCAAGAGACCCACATGCACACATGCATACACCAAGAGACAGGGCAGGGAGAGGGACCCACAGAGATGGGGTGGGGGGGACAGGGATGGACAGGAAAAGGCAGAGAGTGAGCATGAGAGAGAGACAGGGACAAACAGGGAAAGGAAGAGATTGAGAGAGGGACAGAGATAGAGGGACAGAGAGACAGGGGTGGACAGACAGGGATGGACAGAGACATAGAGGCAGACTGAGGGACACAGGGACAGGCAGACAGAGGGACAGAGAACTTAAATTCACCTTTTGACCATTCTGCTTATTTAAAATATAATTTTTGGACTAAATGGTCCCATGAATCCTTTTAACAGTAAAATTCCTATTTCCATTCATTTGGTCTGAACTTTTTCACCAAAAATTCTAGCACATCTTGATACTCTAATGTTGGTTAGATTATTCCCCATTTCTGTGCCTCGGTTTCTCTATTTGTAGGGAGGGGGTGAGAGTGCTCACCTAGCTGATCTTGTTGTGGGAGTCCTAGGAGGCTGCGTGTTGAGCCTGCGGAGCAGCGCCTGGGGCGGAACGAGCATGCGGTGACCGTTAGCCGCTGCTAATTAGATTTTCCACTTGCTGACTCTGGATGTCTTCTTGCTTATAGCTGCAACCACAAGCAAACCTCTAATAAATTGTCCATTCACAGTTTTGAAAGATACCCTGAAATAGCGTCTTTTAAAAATGCATTCTGATTTCAATGAACTTTTAAGGGCTAAATTATGTAGGAATTAGAGAACACGTGGTTTAATTGATCTGGCATTATTGAACAGGGTGCCGAGGAATACAGCCCTGTTAGGAGTTTGTTGAAAAAATCATAGGTAAGTTTGAATTTCTCAAAGGAAGGGCTTTTTCTTTTAAGCTAGCTATTTGTGGTGAAGAACAGAAAATGTGTGTGCTTAGAGAAACCAAATATCGCTAGCTAAGGTGCAAAATATACCTTATAATAAAAAGTAGTGCATTCATAGAAACATGTTAATCTAGAACTCACAATCAGCATATGTTCAGTTTCCTTGCTTTCTATATGATCCAGTTTTATATAAATAGCTTTATTTCACTGTGAAAATGAGGAACATTAGAAATACTCCACCAACTGAAAAATCTAAAAATTTCCTTCGTATTTTCTAGCATTTTTACTTTTTAAAAAAATTTTTTAATGTGTATTTTTGAGACAGAGGGAGACAGAGCATGAGTGGGGGAGGGGCAGAGAGAGAGGGAGACACAGAATCTGAAACAGGCTCCAGGCTCTGAGCTGTCAGCACAGAGCCCGATGTGGGGCTCGAACCCATGAACCGTGAGATCATGACCTGAAGTCCGACACTTAACTGACTGAGCCACCCAGGCGCCCCTAGCATTTTTACTTTTTAAAAAATGTACAGACTAATACTTTAATGTGTATACGGCTTAGTTATTACTAAAGAACTAGGATAGAAATGCCTAAAGAAAACACTTGAAGAAACTAAAATTTACTTAACCCTGGTGGTACATGTGATTCAGAAAATTGTATTGAGATCTGACATGTTAAAAGCTGTATGTATTTATAAAGTTCAATGAGTTTGGGGACAAGTAGACACCTGGGAAACCATCATCAAGGCCCTAGACCTTCATCATGCCCCAAGTTTCTTCCCACCTTTGTTATTTATTTTGTGGAAAGAAAACTGAGTATAATATCTATCCTCCTAGCAAATTTTAAGCCAGTTAAATTTTAATTTGAATGCAATACTGTTAGCTGCAGTCACTATGTTCACAGATTTCCAGAACTGATTTTTGTGCATGTGACTTGAGTTCTTTGGTTATGATTTAGTAGAAAATTCTGACTTAGGAGGAAGGAGTCCTGGGTTCGAGTTCCTTCTGGATGGCCACCACCTCTCCCTGTGACTACAGTCCTTGAATCTTTCTGGCCATAGTAAAAGTATGAATTTGAACATCTGATTTTTACTTCCCCTTCTGTATGTCTGGGAGACCAACTCCCTGTGTGTCTTTTTCACTTACTGGGATGATATTCACAACTACTTTGTCCTGTCCTTTAAAAATTCTGGTACTGATAAGCCCAGACCTTTCTGCTCTACTCTCAGAACACTCATGTATTTTCTGTGTACATTGCTTTTTTTTTTTTTTGCCGAGGCTTTTAGGAAATAGGCAGTATATGAAACATTTGTTTTTTTAATCATTGGACATCATTTAGTACCCATATTTTCTGTATATAGCAAGAAGCAACCAGTTTATTTTTTTATTTTTTATTTTTTTTTTAGTTTTCATCTTCTACCTTTTTTTTTTTTATTTTATTTTATTTTATTTTTTAATATATGAAATTTACTGTCAAATTGGTTTCCATACAACACCCAGTGCTCATCCCAAAAGGTGCCCTCCTCAATACCCATCACCCACCCTGCCCTCCCTCCCACCCCCCATCAACCCTCAGTTTGTTCTCAGCTTTTAACAGTCTCTAATGCTTTGGCTCTCTCCCACTCTAACCTCTTTTTTTTTTTTTTTTTTCCCTTCCCCTCCCCCATGGGTTTCTGTTATGTTTCTCAGGATCCACATAAGAGTGAAACCATATGGTATCTGTCTTTCTCTGTATGGCTTATTTCACTTAGCATCACACTCTCCAGTTCCATCCATGTTGCTACAAAAGGCCATATTTCATTTTTTCTCATTGCCACGTAGTATTCCATTGTGTATATAAACCACAATTTCTTTATCCATTCATCAGTTGATGGACATTTAGGCTCTTTCCATAATTTGGCTATTGTTGAGAGTGCCGCTATAAACATTGGGGTACAGGTGCCCCTATGCATCAGTACTCCTGTATCCCTTGGATAAATTCCTAGCAGTGCTATTGCTGGGTCATAGGGTAGGTCTATTTTTAATTTTCTGAGGAACCTCCACACTGCTTTCCAGAGCGGCTGCACCAATTTGCATTCCCACCAACAGTGCAAGAGGGTTCCTGTTTCTCCACATCCTCTCCAGCATCTATAGTCTCCTGATTTGTTCATTTTGGCCACTCTGACTGGCGTGAGGTGGTATCTGAGTGTGGTTTTGATTTGTATTTCCCTGATAAGGAGCGACGTTGAACATCTTTTCATGTGCCTGTTGGCCATCCGGATGTCTTCTTTAGAGAAGTGTCTATTCATGTTTTCTGCCCATTTCTTCACTGGGTTATTTGTTTTTCGGGTGTGGAGTTTGATGAGCTCTTTATAGATTTTGGATACTAGCCCTTTGTCCGATGTGTCATTTGCAAATATCTTTTCCCATTCCGTTGGTTGTCTTTTAGTTTTGTTGGTTGTTTCCTTTGCTGTGCAGAAGCTTTTTATCTTCATAAGGTCCCAGTAATTCACTTTTGCTTTTAATTCCCTTGCCTTTGGGGATGTGCCGAGTAAGAGATTGCTACGGCTGAGGTCAGAGAGGTCTTTTCCTGCTTTCTCCTCTAAGGTTTTGATGGTTTCCTGTCTCACATTCAGGTCCTTTATCCATTTTGAGTTTATTTTTGTGAATGGTGTGAGAAAGTGGTCTAGTTTCAACCTTCTGCATGTTGCTGTCCAGTTCTCCCAGCACCATTTGTTAAAGAGACTGTCTTTTTTCCATTGGATGTTCTTTCCTGCTTTGTCAAAGATGAGTTGGCCATACGTTTGTGGGTCTAGTTCTGGGGTTTCTATTCTATTCCATTGGTCTATGTGTCTGTTTTTATGCCAATACCATGCTGTCTTGATGATGACAGCTTTGTAGTAGAGGCTAAAGTCTGGGATTGTGATGCCTCCTGCTTTGGTCTTCTTCTTCAAAATTACTTTGGCTATTCGGGGCCTTTTGTGGTTCCATATGAATTTTAGGATTGCTTGTTCTAGTTTTGAGAAGAATGCTGGTGCAATTTTGATAGGGATTGCATTGAATGTGTAGATAGCTTTGGGTAGTATTGACATTTTGACAATATTTATTCTTCCAATCCATGAGCAGGGAATGTCTTTCCATTTCTTTATATCTTCTTCAATTACCTGCATAAGCTTTCTATAGTTTTCAGCATACAGATCTTTTACATCTTTGGTTAGATTTATTCCTAGGTATTTTATGCTTCTTGGTGCAATTGTGAATGGGATCAGTTTCTTCATTTGTCTTTCTGTTGAAGAAGCAACCAGTTTAAAAGAAAACCAATTTCTTTGTGGCCTTTCTTTATCTCCTACCTCTCCCCCACCCCCTCATAGACGGAGCCCCAAACCTTAAATGTACTGAATTTAGAGTCTTGATTTCTACTCCCCTACACTTGGTATAGTCACTCGGTGACTGTCAGTGACACACTGTCTAGATTATAGTAATAGGCATCCTGTTTTAATAGTTAGGTGAGCTTTAAAAAATATTAGCTACCAGTTCTTACTCTCTCAACATGTCAGTGAGTTTTTCTTTGCCAAATGTGTTATTGGTGGGATCGGGGGGCAGTGGGGGAGAGCAGCTTTTCTCATCGCCGAAAGCCCTGCAGCGTTCTTCAGCTCTTGCACACATCCTTACATGTGGTTTTGATTTTATGGTGTGAGAGGGTTCTTCACTTCTTGATTCATTTGTGGCATGTTGCTGTAGCCATCACTGTAATTCATTTCCTAGGAAGAAATCCGAAAGTTCAAGTCAGTAAAAGAGAACCCAGGAAAAAGCAACTGAGAGATCTTTTATTTCTCCCAAATGACTCTTCTGTCCTTGTAGATGTGCTAGCTTTTCTTCCTGATCTCATAAAGTATAGTCTTCCTTTAAAAAAAATTTTAGTGTTTATTTATTTTTGAGAGGGAGAGAGAGAGAGTGAGTGAGCAGGGGAGGGACAGAGAGAGAGAGAGAGAGAGAGAGAGAGAGAGACAGACACAGAGTCTGAAGCAGGCTCCAGGCTCTGAGCTGTCAGCACAGAACCCGATGCAGGGCTGGAACTTGTGAACTATGAGATCATGACCTGAGCCAAAGTCAGATGCTTAACTGAATGAGCCACCCAGGCATCCTGGTTGTTTTTTTTTTTTTTTTTTTTCTTTTTTTAAATTCAGAGCTTGTGTTGTAGGAACCAATTATCTAGCCCAGCCAGACTTCAGGTCCTGTTCAACATT
The DNA here is from genome assembly GCF_046562875.1 of Panthera onca. Classification (NCBI taxonomy): domain Eukaryota; kingdom Metazoa; phylum Chordata; class Mammalia; order Carnivora; family Felidae; genus Panthera; species Panthera onca. The sequence goes on along the minus strand of NC_138356.1, from coordinate 53,335,160 downwards.
TACCAGGTAGTGGTAGCAGTTTTCCTGGAGACTGTTTGATTTATTCATGCTTGCAATTTATTTCTTTGTTCATTTCAAACAGGATTTTATTAATGCCACCTTGAGTCCTTTTGTTACTTAAAATTTTTTTTTCACTTCTAATTTTGTGAACTGGAAATAAACAGAAACATAAAAAGAATCCTAAACCTTCACACATCCAGAGCCTAGAATAAAAACTTAACACTTGACTATATTGGCTTCATCAATCTATATGTTCATACTCTTGTTCCTCATTTTTTATTTAAAGTTTTTTCAAATTTATTTTGAGAAAGAATGAGGGCATGGGGCGCCTGGGTGGCTCAGTTGGTTAAGCGTCCGACTTTGGCTCAGGTCATGATCTCACGGTCCGTGAGTTCGAGCCCCGCGTTGGGCTCTGTGCTGACAGCTCAGAGCCTGGAGCCTGTTTCAGATTCTGTGTCTCCCTCTCTCTCTGACCCTCCCCCATTCATGCTCTGTCTCTGTCTCAAAAATAAATGAAAACGTTTAAAAAAATAAAAAAAAAAGAGAAAGAATGAGGGCATGCATGCATGAACAGGAGAGGGGCAGAGAGAGAGAATCCCAAGAAGGCTCTGTGCTGTCATTGTGGAGCCTGGCATAGGCCTTGATCCCACAAACTGTGAGATCATGACCTGAACCAAAATCAAGAGTCAGAGACTTAACCAACTGAGCCATCCAGGCTCCCCTCTTATTACACATGTTTAATAGTTAAACTATAGCTGCTTAGTATGGTACCATGAAAAAAGTGACAAATTATTTAAAAGGATGAATTTTACTCTTCTCTAAACGCTTTTTAAAATTAAGCATTATAATTAACGATCTATAACTCAAGTTCGAAATCGTATGAAAGGTAGCATTTTAGCGCTTAAATAGATGTAAGTAAAAAGCATTTTGTGTTCACTTGGAAGGCTTTGCTGGGCTGTGGACATTCTCTTTGAAAATGAATGAGATATAAAACAAATATATCTTGGAAACTCAAGTGGTTTGGAGGGTGCTAACGATTTTTTAGTGTTGACTAAATGTAGTGGAAAAAGTAGAGGAGTGAGTGGTCTAGTGGTTTTACTGTTGTTTTTATTCGTTTTCCTGAGATTATGGAATTACGTACAAGATAGAAAACTTTTTTAAGCTTTGTAATTCCCAGCTTGGGGTAAAAAGAAAAAAATGGAACCGAAAGCACTTCATGTGTTTTTTCTAAATGTCAAGGATTTAAAGTTACAGTAAAGTTTAAGCTATTTGTAACTGTGGAAAATGGGTCCTTTTGGAAAGCCAAGATTCCGGGTAGATGAAAATGATTACTTGAAATGTTGGCACTTAGAAAAATATTTTTCCTGACTCTAATAGATTTCCTAAAATTTCAGTTTCTTTGTGACTGATTTTTTAAAAATGTTTATTTATTTTGAGAGAGAGCACGAGTTCTTGAGCAGGGTAGGTGCAGAGAGAGAGAGGGAGAGAGAATCCCAAGCAGGCTCCGTGCAATCAGCCCAGAGCCCAATGTGGGGCTCAGCTCAATCTCCCGAACCATGAGATCATGACCTGAGTCGAAATTAAGAGTTGGACGCTTAACTGACTGAGCCTTCCAGGAGCCCCATGACTCTGATATTTGTAATTTTAACCAAATCTAGTTCTTGCGCAGCCTCAAGTGGGATTTAAAATTGAGTAGATGTTGATAGCTGGGCTCCACTTCCCTTCCCAGTGTCCCTAGAATTTGCTTCCTTGAAGTCCTTCAGGACTTTTCTTATAAGTTGGCTTGAGGCATGTAAAGAGAGGCAGGGTGTTCAATGGATAGCATCCTAGGTCTAAGCTATATGTCTTTGGCAAGTTGCTCAACCTTTCTTGGCCTCTGTTTTTCCATCTCTTAGATTGAGGTAAATAGCACCTACCTCCTTAGGGTAACTAGGGATTAGAGTGTGATACTTAAAGAGTGCTTAACATGGTACTTAGCGTACGGTAACAACAAAAAGGTTTTAGTTGTCGTTAATTTTCTGCAGAACTCTTCAGCAAATGTACATAAGCATATCCCTTATATGTTTCTATCCCTATATTTTCTCTTTATAATAAAGGAAAATCTTTATGAGGTCAGTCCCTAAACTTGTCCCTTACTTTGGGTGAATATTATAAATACAGTGGACCACAGGCATCTCCTTAAATTGTATCAGCTTTCTTACTTTACCAAGTTATTCACTGAGGGAGAAGGTGCACACTGCCCAGCAACCTTGCAAGTATTTTGTTGAGGTGTTTTGAGGAGCATATGTGGTGAAGTATACAAATTCTTCAACGTTATCAGAAGATCGCACTTCTGCTAACCACACGTGAGGTCACAAGTTCCCCAAAGTCCCCCTTAATATACTTGGTGTGGTCTCTGCCATAAGCAGGATTAAAGATTGTAATTTAAATATTTATAATAAGATTGAGAGCTTTGACTAGTGTTTTCTGGTACATGATTAAATTCTGCATTCATTAATAATAATTCATATCCTGGATAAGGCCAGGTTTAAATTCTAGAAGGTGCTAAAAATATTTCTAAGTGCTAGTCCTGCTCCCACAGGGTAATCATTGGCAAAGAAATGGCTTTCTGGTTGCTGCATCCGGCTAAACACACATGCCTCTGACATTGACTGATGCAGCTTCCAGCCTCCATCTTTGCTTTTTCCCCCCTTTTCTTCATTGTTTCTTTTTACCGTTTTGACTTTTTTCTCTGTGAACACTTGGGATCAATAGTATCCTAGCAGATGATTAGGATTTTTTTTTAAATTATGTCTGCTGACTACGTAAAAATGTAATGTTTTGTCTGCACACCCAAAATGGTTTATTTCTAGAAAGCCTATAATGTGGACTGCCCTTGACAATTATATTGGGAAAGGGGATTCATAGGATGAATGTTTAAATTCTTGCTCATTATGTGTGTAATTTGGCCGAACTGCATTAATACACTGGGTCAGACTTGAATTACGAACTTGAAGCCTGCACCATTTCAGAACATGGGTGTGCCTATGAGGTGTTAGTAGCAGAGTATTTTGCAAATAGTGCTTTTGTCTCAAGGTGCCAATTTTAAACCAAGAAAAAAATTTACATGGCTGGATAGAATATAAGATTGTTCCTTCCCTCCCTAAACTAATGGTTTAAAAACATGACCCATGACCATTTTTTTCATTGCTAGTCTGAGTTCTCTTCATTTTTCCTCTATCGTATCCTGTTCACATCTTCATGGTTTTGTGTACCACTGAATAAACAGTTTTCTTCCCAGTCTTTTGAATAGTCTAAGGATGTACTTGTTAAATGTTTCATGGTGTATGTGGTGTGAGAAAAATTTGTAGTTGTTCTTGATTTGTACATTTCACAAGGCAATGAAACCCCAGATATTGTAATCCAAGGTGAATGATAACACATTTTATCTTTGCATTGGTGAAATTGTATTCTACTGTCCTGAAAATGTACAAATGTTTTCTTTTGCATAAGGCCCTAGGCTTGAATGGTGGCTGCTGATTAACAAAGGGCTTCCTACTCTGTGAAACTGTGTGTGCGGTGAGCCTTCTTCCAGCAGCGGTCCCTGCTGTTCATGCTGTCTGGAATAGGGGTCATTTAGCGTTTAACTCTCCCTGTCTTGGCTTTTGGCTTCTCCAAGATAAGAGGTGTTTCATGTTTTACTGAATATTTACTGATCTGAATCTGAGATACAGGGATTCTCCAGTTCAGTGAATAAAGATGGCAAGGTAGGAAGGAGGTTTAAGATGGAGCTGTGTTTTATATTCCACAGTTTAATTCCAACCATATATATAAAATATGTATATCCTTGGGTATCAACTCTATGGTGATCGGAATGGACTAAGCAGTTAGCAAATTGTTCACATATTGTCACCTGAAACTCACTTAGGTAGATGTAGGGAAAAATCTTTTACCATTTCAGATGTATATATCAGTGTAACCTATACAGACAAGATGGCTATCTTTTTAATGTCTAGAAAAGGTGAGTATACTTCAGCTAAGCTTGTGTGGCAGCTACATGTGGAAAAGACATTTCTTCCCCCTACTAAATGCCCCCCCCCAAATTTTAATATTTGTAAGTTTCAGTATTTGTGAATAGTGAATGAAACCTACTTTTTTTTACAAGCTCGAATATGTCATTTTATATAATAAAGGCAGAAAGAAATGAACTGAGAGTGTTTGGATTTTGAATCTGGTGGGGGCTAATACATGGGCTTTGTAATCAAGAGAGAAACTTCTGTGTTTAATTTACATTAAAATTTGTGTGTGTGTGTGTGTGTGGAAAATGGAGCAATATCAAGTTGCTATTGATAACAATACAAATGCAATTCTATCCATGTAACATCTCAAATTCTTGGTCATTAAAACAAAGTTTTGTGCAAGTGGCTCTTTGATTTCCTTTTCTCTGGAGTTTTCTTGCCTCACAGAGAGCCCTCTCCTCGCCCCTGCTCAGACAGCCTTGACTACCCTACAGGGCTTTCACGTTCCTTGGCTTCTCCACTGGCTGTCACAATTACAAAGTTGTCATGGTTATCTCTTTAATTTTCTTTCCTATTAAATGTAGGTTGAGAGAATGTTGGCATGCTTCAAGGTGAGAAATGCTAAGACAATTTTTTTTCCCGAAATCCTACTCCCCCTCCCCCCCCCCCCTGCCAAGTATATTACTACCAAATCTAACCAAATTAAAATAACCATTCCCTCGTAGCAATTTAGCAAAAAGAGCATATGGGATATTTTAGATAGAACTTTAGAAATCATTTGTTTTCTTTTGTTGCTTATTAGGAACAAAATATTACTTGCCACCATTAGAGAAACCAAGAAATGAAACAAGATCCTTACCTTGTCTGAGCAAGAAAAGTCACCGTGGGGTTCTCTCTCCTGGTAGGCTGGTGCTTGGTGCTGTAGCCCAGCCTCTGCATCTCTGAGGCTTACATGGGATTTCAGAATGACAGAGCGTTAACAGTACATGGAAATAGAAAAAGCATTTTAATCAAAACAAACCTCCCACTACAAATCCAGTGCACTTACTTAGGTTTGATGGTCCCATTTATCAAGCCATTTGCTGTCATACAGTGGCTGCTGTCCTCTGCTCCCTTGCCACATACCCCCCTTTCCCCCTTCCCGGTGCTGCCTCTGCTTTTCACAGCCTCTGAGACTCTTCAGCGCTTCCTCCCTTCTAGTAATGATAGCTACCATCTATTTTTGTTGTAGTTTTTATATATACTTTGTATGTTCCAGCCTTGCGCTTGACAGATATTCAATACTTCATTTACTCCTTGCAACAGCCACTTGCTATGGATCTGGAAGCTCATTGGCAGGAGTTAAGGGAGCCAAGAGGTGAGGCAAGAAGTTCTTAAAGCTAGCATGTGATGGGCCCAGGATCTGAAGTTGGGCCTGACTCTAAACAAAGCCCTTGATCCCCCGACTGCCCAGTTTTGTCCTGCTTCCAAGCTGCAAGTTTTGAGCTTCCAGCACCTGTTACCCATCACTGTCACTCTGGATGCAGAGCTTGTCCTGCACCTCCCGCTAGTCTACTAATCATCTTGAAGGATGTCACTCCTCACTTCCTCATGTTTTCCTCTTTGTCACTTAGGTTCCCTACATGTCAGAAGAAAGCAGTGTTAATGGCAAAGTCACTTCTATTTCTGTATGATGACTTTTTCCATCTTGCCATTCATTAATCCCACATTTGATGAGCACCGGTGTTGAGCTGTAATGGAATCTGGGTTGCAGTCCATAATGCTGCTTTTTTGGAATCTTCTCATGGAGTCCCCCTCCCTTCATTTCTCCAGACTTCCTTGGGAAAGGAAAGAATGCTTCCCCTTTGGCTATGCCCTGTCTTAACCATTATTTCCCACCACTGTTACTTAACAACCTCCTTCTACATTCATTTCCGCTGCCTTCCCCACATGGGCACCATGCATGGACCTTCAGGACGTTCCTCTACCATCTCCATTAGTTGCTTCTCATTCAGGTCACAGGGTTCCTTTAAACTTAGCACCCATAGTTACTATGTTGGTGACCTTCAAGAACTGGTCTCTCATTTTCTCTTCAGCTATTGAAATAACTATTTTAAGACCCTTCTAAATATCAGTTCTCCAATTTGTATCTTCTTCTCTTGAATACAATTTATATGGTTCAACCTGTCATAAACTCTGGGTCTAAAGTTCTATCTTCCTTTACTATCACTTAATTGACCTTGTTTTTTTTCACTTTTTTGTAACTACAGGTCTGTGTGTGTGTGTGTGTGTGTGTGTGTATGTGTGTGTGTGTGTATATATGTGTGTGTGTGTGTGTATATATGTGTGTGTGTGTGTATATATGTGTGTGTGTGTGTGTGTATATGTGTGTGTGTGTGTATATACACATGTGTGCGTGTGTATACACATGCACACACACACACATATATTTGACAGCATGTTGTATTGGTAGACTCAGGATTCTGACTGGACCTGTGTTCTTAGTCCATTTGGGCTGCTATAAGAGAACATCGTAGACAATGGGGCCTATACACAACAGAAATTCCTCAGTTCTAGAGGCTGAAAGTCTGAGATGAGGATGCCAGCATGGATGTTTTCAGTGAGGATCTTCCATGTTGCAGACAGCCATTTCCTTTTTGTATCTTCAGATGGTAGAGAGAGGGCTAGCTAGCTCACTGGCCCCTTCTTATAAGGGCACCAACCTATTCAGGAAGGTTCCGCTCTCAGACACATCTCCCCAAGGCCCCACCTCCCAACATTATCACATTGGAATTAGAATTTCAGTATATGGACTTTTTTTTGGCGGGGGGGGGAAGGGACACAAACATTTACTCCATAACCATCATCTTTGAGGCTGTAGTCTGTATTATTACTTTCCCCTTGGACCATTTGTGAACGTCTCAAACTGCTAAGAGGTGTTTGGTGTAGTGTTGCCCTTAAGTGGGATTTACTACTCCTTGGAGATCCTTTTTGTCATCATTTGTATTGGACTCTATCACATCCTCCTTCCACACCTTCCAAATGGTTCCCTGCAGTCTTGGTCTTGATCCCATACTGTCTGTTGTCACTCCTGTAACAACCTTGCTGCTTAAGTTCCTGAGAAGAACAGAGCTGTACACTTAGTGCTCACTAATCTTTTCCCATTCTCACCACACATGTTCTTTCCTGTTCCCATATCCCACTCTACTTAAAAACTTCTTTAGTCACCCATTCTTTAAACTCATTTTTTTCCCCCACTATTTCAGATGAAGTGAAGCCTGTTGCTCCTACCTGGACCTTTGGTCTTCTTTACTAGGCCTTGCTCAGATGTGATCTGTTCCATTTGTATCTTCTGCCTCTTATTTGCTGGCACTGTCCTCTTTTACTTTGAAAGAAATTTTAGGAATCTTCAATAGTATGTACAAAACAACAGTGTCCTCTGACTTTACAACCCTTAAAATGCAATTTTTGCTCTTGCCATTCCTTTCATGGTCCATCTTTCTCGGAAAAAAATTATATCCCTATAGCATTCTTTTTTATTTTCCCCATACGTTTGTTCTTTAACATCATCTAAAATGTTGCAAAGAGAAGAAACCTGATTTCAGTTCATGCTTTGGGGCTTGTCAAAATTATTTGATAACTTTAAACTCTCTTAGACAAGCACTGTATTTTCATTTGCATGCTGGAGAGCTCTACTTTCTTGGCCAACTTGTCCTAAAAGTGAACATGTCCTCCCTCAGCCAGAGCTAAGCAAGTGGGACCTACAACTCCACACTGTCCTCTTGCTCAGTACTGACTCTGCTGTTGATTTTGGTGATACTTCAGTTCTCTTTCCCAGATTGGAAATTTATGATGACATCTTAGGATATTCTGTTCCTTTAGAACCCTGTGCTCTATGTATTATTAACACTTGTTAGTTTTGGTTTATAATCAAATCCACCCTTTGTTAAATTTCTCCTTGTGGGTGTCCCGGCCCAGATCAGTATTTTAGTCATGATTATTGCAAAAGTCATTTAACTGTTTGATCTCTATTTATCACTCTAGTTTTTCCATTAGGTTTACACATCAAACCACATTAGTTTTCCTATTGTTACTCTTTGGTCCTGTCTTCCTGCTGCTCAGATTTTAGGAACTTAATGCCTGGAAGCTAACATTCTTAGTGTGATATTTCACGCACTGTTTGGTCTGGACCCAACCTGCCTTTGTAGCCATCTGAGACCATCAAGTGTTTACTCTATGCTCCAACTAAACTGCATCATTTATGGTTCCCAAGCATTTGCTCATGTAAGGTGTTTTTTTTTTTCCTCTCTTCTAAAATGCCTTTACTTCTTACATTGCTTCCATTTGAAATCTAGCCCACAGGACCCAATTCAGATACCTTCAGTGATCACCCAAGTTGAGAAGTTAATGGATTTTGAGGCGCCTGGGTAGCTCAGTCGGTTGAGCGTCCAGCTTTGGCTCAGGTCATGATCTCACAGTCTGTGGGTTCGAGCCCTGCGTCGGACTCTGTGCTGACAGCTCAGAGCCTGGAGCCTGCTTTGGATTCTGTGTCTCCCTCTCTCTCTGCCCCTCCCCTGCTCATGCTCTGTCTTTATCTGTCTCAAAAATAAATAAAATCATTAAAAAAAATTAAAAAATTAATAGACTTAGGAAATTTTAATATGTATATTTTATATACTTGCCTGTTAGTGTAGGTGTTTTAATGCCTATGCATACAGCCCTTCTAGTTGGATTCTTTTTAAGGACTCCAATAGTGACTTCTGTGTTTCTGTTCTTCAGAGTCTTCCAGCAACGGGCACTTAGTATTATTTTTTTGATTAATCCCTCGTTTATACTATTTATTATCTGACAAATAGTGAAAGACAGTAGAAGTGCTTGGCAGCTCAGTAGGCACTGGGACCTTCTTGGGGTTGATGGGAGAGGAGAGGGGCTGGGTCAGCCCAGTGGAGGCTGGATGGATGAGCTCAGTGCATCTTCACCCTCCAGTTCTTCATTCCCCTTTTGAAAGGAACCTTATGATTAAACTATCTTTCAAACATTGATTTTTTCCACCCTGTTAAGCACAAGAAAAACACCCATGAAGCATTCTTTTGTTCTAAACATTAAAGCCAGACTGCCTGGGTTTGAATCCTGACTTTGTCAGTTATGAGCTGAATGATGTTGAACAAGATACATAACGTCTCCGTGCTTCACTTTTACCTTTGGTATAATTGGAATAACAGTACTTCATAAGGTTCTTATAAATATTAAATAAGTGAATACATGTAAAGCATATTACTATGGTATATACTACATTCTCAGATACAGGTAGTTACTATTAAGCAATAAGGAGATACAAGAACTTATGATTTTTAATTTCCTTGCCAGATGGTAAAAGTACTATGATTTTAGCACATGAAGATAAGAATAGTTAAGATTGAGAAACTCTTAAAATCTAGGACACAGTGAAAAAATGAAGGGAAGCATGAAGGGAAATGTCAGAATCTAGTATCGTGTTTGTTTTGCTGTCCTGTACACTAGTGGGCTCATCAACTGACTTAATTAAGCCACTCAAGAACATGGATGATTATTTATGATACCCAGGAGGAGCAAAGCATTTCATCAAATTCTTCCTAGATGCCGGTAACTGAAAATGAATAACACATGGTCTTGTCTTGGGGGATGCTCAAATTTGTGGAATAAACTGGTAAATACAACCCAACATAAAAAGCACTGTTGATACAGATACATAGGTTGTGCCATAGGCTTTTTTTTTTTTTCCCTTTCAAAAAGTATTTATTTTTTTTTTAATTTTTTTTATTTTTTAATATATGAAATTTACTGTCAAATTGGTTTCCATACAACACCCAGTGCTCATCCCAAAAGGTGCCCTCCTCAATACCCATCACCCACCCTGCCCTCCCTCCCACCCCCCATCAACCCTCAGTTTGTTCTCAGTTTTTAACAGTCTCTTATGCTTTGGCTCTCTCCCACTCTAACCTCTTTTTTTTTTTTTTCCTTCCCCTCCCCCATGGGTTTCTGTTATGTTTCTCAGGATCCACATAAGAGTGAAACCATATGGTATCTGTCTTTCTCTGTATGGCTTATTTCACTTAGCATCACACTCTCCAGTTCCATCCATGTTGCTACAAAAGGCCATATTTCATTTTTTCTCATTGCCACGTAGTATTCCATTGTGTATATAAACCACAATTTCTTTATCCATTCATCAGTTGATGGACATTTAGGCTCTTTCCATAATTTGGCTATTGTTGAGAGTGCCGCTATAAACATTGGGGTACAGGTGCCCCTATGCATCAGTACTCCTGTATCCCTTGGATAAATTCCTAGCAGTGCTATTGCTGGGTCATAGGGTAGGTCTATTTTTAATTTTCTGAGGAACCTCCACACTGCTTTCCAGAGCGGCTGCACCAATTTGCATTCCCACCAACAGTGCAAGAGGGTTCCTGTTTCTCCACATCCTCTCCAGCATCTATAGTCTCCTGATTTGTTCATTTTGGCCACTCTGACTGGCGTGAGGTGGTATCTGAGTGTGGTTTTGATTTGTATTTCCCTGATAAGGAGCGACGTTGAACATCTTTTCATGTGCCTGTTGGCCATCCGGATGTCTTCTTTAGAGAAGTGTCTATTCATGTTTTCTGCCCATTTCTTCACTGGGTTATTTGTTTTTCGGGTGTGGAGTTTGATGAGCTCTTTATAGATTTTGGATACTAGCCCTTTGTCCGATGTGTCATTTGCAAATATCTTTTCCCATTCCGTTGGTTGTCTTTTAGTTTTGTTGGTTGTTTCCTTTGCTGTGCAGAAGCTTTTTATCTTCATAAGGTCCCAGTAATTCACTTTTGCTTTTAATTCCCTTGCCTTTGGGGATGTGCCGAGTAAGAGATTGCTACGGCTGAGGTCAGAGAGGTCTTTTCCTGCTTTCTCCTCTAAGGTTTTGATGGTTTCCTGTCTCACATTCAGGTCCTTTATCCATTTTGAGTTTATTTTTGTGAATGGTGTGAGAAAGTGGTCTAGTTTCAACCTTCTGCATGTTGCTGTCCAGTTCTCCCAGCACCATTTGTTAAAGAGACTGTCTTTTTTCCATTGGATGTTCTTTCCTGCTTTGTCAAAGATGAGTTGGCCATACGTTTGTGGGTCTAGTTCTGGGGTTTCTATTCTATTCCATTGGTCTATGTGTCTGTTTTTATGCCAATACCATGCTGTCTTGATGATGACAGCTTTGTAGTAGAGGCTAAAGTCTGGGATTGTGATGCCTCCTGCTTTGGTCTTCTTCTTCAAAATTACTTTGGCTATTCGGGGCCTTTTGTGGTTCCATATGAATTTTAGGATTGCTTGTTCTAGTTTCGAGAAGAATGCTGGTGCAATTTTGATAGGGATTGCATTGAATGTGTAGATAGCTTTGGGTAGTATTGACATTTTGACAATATTTATTCTTCCAATCCATGAGCAGGGAATGTCTTTCCATTTCTTTATATCTTCTTCAATTACCTGCATAAGCTTTCTATAGTTTTCAGCATACAGATCTTTTACATCTTTGGTTAGATTTATTCCTAGGTATTTTATGCTTCTTGGTGCAATTGTGAATGGGATCAGTTTCTTCATTTGTCTTTCTGTTGCTTCATTGTTAGTGTATAAGAATGCAACTGATTTCTGCACATTGATTTTGTATCCTGCAACTTTGCTGAATTCATGTATCAGTTCTAGCAGACTTTTGGTGGAGTCTATCGGATTTTCCATGTATAATATCATGTCATCTGCAAAAAGCGAAAGCTTGACTTCATCTTTGCCAATTTTGATGCCTTTGATTTCCTTTTGTTGTCTGATTGCTGATGCTAGAACTTCCAGCACTATATTAAACAGCAGCGGTGACAGTGGGCATCCCTGTCGTGTTCCTGATCTCAGGGAAAAAGCTCTCAGTTTTTCCCCGTTGAGGATGATGTTAGCTGTGGGCTTTTCATAAATGGCCTTTATGATCTTTAAGTATGTTCCTTCTATCCCGACTTTCTCAAGGGTTTTTATTAAGAAAGGGTGCTGGATTTTGTCAAAGGCCTTTTCTGCATCGATTGACAGGATCATATGGTTCTTCTCTTTTTTTTTGTTAATGTGATGTATCACGTTGATCGATTTGCGAATGTTGAACCAGCCCTGCATCCCAGGAATGAATCCCACTTGATCATGGTGAATAATTCTTTTTATATGCTGTTGAATTCGATTTGCTAGTATCTTATTAAGAATTTTTGCATCCATATTCATCAGGGATATTGGCCTGTAGTTCTCTTTTTTTACTGGGTCTCTGTCTGGTTTAGGAATCAAAGTAATACTGGCTTCATAGAATGAGTCTGGAAGTTTGCCTTCCCTTTCTATTTCTTGGAATAGCTTGAGAAGGATAGGTATTATCTCTGCTTTAAATGTCTGGTAGAACTCCCCTGGGAAGCCATCTGGTCCTGGACTCTTATTTGTTGGGAGATTTTTGATAACCGATTCAATTTCTTCGCTGGTTATGGGTCTGTTCAAGCTTTCTATTTCCTCCTGATTTAGTTTTGGAAGAGTGTGGGTGTTTAGAAATTTGTCCATTTCTTCCAGGTTGTCCAATTTGCTGGCATATAATTTTTCATAGTATTCCCTGATAATTGTTTGTATCTCTGAGGGATTGGTTGTAATCATTCCATTTTCATTCATGATTTTATCTATTTGGGTCATCTCCCTTTTCTTTTTGAGAAGCCTGGCTAGAGGTTTGTCAATTTTGTTTATTTTTTCAAAAAACCAACTCTTGGTTTCGTTGATCTGCTCTACAGTTTTTTTAGATTCTATATTTATTTCTGCTCTGATCTTTATTATTTCTCTTCTTCTGCTGGGTTTAGGCTGCCTTTGCTGTTCTGCTTCTATTTCCTTTAGGTGTGCTGTTAGATTTTGTATTTGGGATTTTTCTTGCTTCTTGAGATAGGCCTGGATTGCAATGTATTTTCCTCTCAGGACTGCCTTCACTGCATCCCAAAGCGTTTGGATTGTTGTATTTTCATTTGCATTTGTTTCCATATATATTTTAATTTCCTCTCTAATTGCCTGGTTGACCCACTCATTCGTTAGTAGGGTGTTCTTTAACCTCCATGCTTTTGGAGGTTTTCCAGACTTTTTCCTGTGGTTGATTTCAAGCTTCATAGCATTGTGGTCTGAAAGTATGCATGGTATAATTTCAATTCTTGTAAACTTATGAAGGGCTGTTTTGTGACCCAGTATATGATTTATCTTGGAGAATGTTCCATGTGCACTCGAGAAGAAAGTATATTCTGTTGCTTTGGGATGCAGAGTTCTAAATATATCTGTCAAGTCCATCTGATCCAATGTATCATTCAGGGCCCTTGTTTCTTTATTGACTGTGTGTCTAGATGATCTATCCATTTCTGTAAGTGGGGTGTTAAAGTCCCCTGCAATGACCACATTCTTATCAATAAGGTTGCTTATGTTTATGAGTAATTGTTTTATATATCTGGGGGCTCGGGTATTTGGCGCATAGACATTTATAATAGTTAGCTCTTCCTGATGGATAGACCCTGTGATTATTATATAATGCCCTTCTTCATCTCTTGTTACAGCCTTTAATTTAAAGTCTAGTTTGTCTGATATAAGTATGGCTACTCCAGCTTTCTTTTGGCTTCCAGGAGCATGATAAATAGTTCTCCATCCCCTCACTCTCAATCTAAAGGTGTCCTCAGATCTAAAATGAGTCTCTTGTAGACAGCAAATAGATGGGTCTTGTTTTTTTATCCATTCTGATACCCTATGTCTTTTAGTTGGCGCATTTAATCCATTTACATTCAGTGTTATTATAGAAAGATATGGGTTTAGAGTCATTGTGATGTCTGTATGTTTTATGCTTGTAGTGATGTCTCTGGTACTTTGTCTCACAGGATCCCCCTTAGGATCTCTTGTAGGGCTGGTTTCGTGGTGACAAATTCCTTCAGTTTTTGTTTGTTTGGGAAGACCTTTATCTCTCCTTCTATTCTAAATGACAGACTTGCTGGATAAAGGATTCTCGGCTGCATATTTTTTCTGTTTAGCACACTGTAGATATCGTGCCAAGCCTTTCTGGCCTGCCAAGTTTCAAAGGAGAGATCAGTCATGAGTCTTATAGGTCTCCCTTTATATGTGAGGGCACGTTTATCCCTTGCTGCTTTCAGAATTTTCTCTTTATCCTTGTATTTTGCCAGTTTCACTATGCTATGTCGTGCAGAAGATCGATTCAAGTTACGTCTGAAGGGAGTTCTCTGTGCCTCTTGGATTTCAATGCCTTTTTCCTTCCCCAGTTCAGGGAAGTTCTCAGCTATAATTTGTTCAAGTACCCCTTCAGCACCTTTCCCTCTCTCTTCCTCCTCTGGGATACCAATTATGCGTATATTATTTTTTTTTAGTGTATCACTTAGTTCTCTAATTTTCCCCTCATACTCCTGGATTTTTTTATCTCTCTTTCTTTCAGCTTCCTCTTTCTCCATAACTTTATCTTCTAGTTCACCTATTCTCTCCTCTGCCTCTTCAAGCCGAGCCATCGTGGTTTCCATTTTGTTTTGCATTTCGTTTAAAGCGTTTTTCAGCTCCTCGTGACTGTTCCTTAGTCCCTCGATCTTTGTGGCAAGAGATTCTCTGCTGTCCTGTATACTGTTTTCAAGCCCAGCGATTAATTTTATGACTATTATTCTAAATTCACTTTCTGTTATATTATTTAAATCCTTTTTGATCAGTTCATTAGCTGTTGTTATTTCCTGGAGATTCTTCTGAGGGGAATTCTTCCGTTTGGTCATTTTGGAGAGTCCCTGGAGTGGTGCGGACCTGCAGGGCACTTCCCCTGTGCTGTGGTGTATAACTGGAGTTAGTGGGCGGGGCCACAGTCCGACCCGATGTCTGTCCCCAGCCCACTGCTGGGGCTACAGTCAGACTGGTGTGTGCCTTCTCTTCCCCTCTCCTAGGGGCGGGATTCACTGTGGGGTGGCGTGTCCCGTCTGGGCTACTTGCACACTGCCAGGCTTGTGTTGCTGGGGATCTGGCGTATTAGCTGGGGTGGGTAGGCAAGGTGCACGGGGGCTGGAGGGGCAGGCTTAGCTCGCTTCTCCTTAGGTGATCCACTTCAGGAGGAGCCCTGTGGCAGCGGGAGGGAGTCAGATCCGCTGCCGGAGGTTTGGCTCCGCAGAAGCACAGAGTTGGGTGTTTGCGCGGAGTGAGCAAGTTCCCTGGCAGGAACTGGTTCCCTTTGGGATTTTGGCTGGGGGATGGGCGGGGGAGATGGCGCTGGCGCCTTTGTTCCCCGCCAAGCTGAGCTCTGCCATCCGTCCGGGGGCCAGCAGCTCTCCCTCCCTTTGTCCTCCAGCCTTCCCGCTTTCCGAGCAGAGCTGTTCACTTATGACCTCCCAGACGCTAAGTCGCGCTTGCTGTCGGAACCCAGTCCGTCCGGCCCCTCCGCTTTTGCCAGCCAGACTCGGGGGCTCCGCTTGGCCGGCGAGCCGCCCCTCCGCCCCGGCTCCCTCCCGCCAGTCCGTGGAGCGCGCACCGCCTCGCCGCCCTTCCTACCCTCTTCCGTGGGCCTCTAGTCTGCGCTTGACTCCGGAGACTCCCTTCTGCTAATCCTCTGGCGGTTTTCTGGGTTCTTTAGGCAGGTGTAGGTGGAATCTAAGTGATCGGCAGGACGCGCTGTGAGCCCCGCGTCCTGCCATAGGCTTTTATGCCCAGTCCAGAGGAGGTGTCTGAGGAGCCAAATCTTAGAAGATGGTCAGACTTTCACAGACGACAGAGCACATCTTCACATTTTGATAATATAAGGTGACTTTGTTTTGTATGCTATGCTAAGGTCTGGGAGGAGAGCAAAACTCTAGTGGTGGTTTACTTGGTATGAAGGAACGCTAATTGTACCAAATTGTGTTTTTTTTTTTTTTTTAATAACAATTTTGGATTTTAATACAAATTCTTTTTTTAAAAATTTTTTTTTAACATTTATTTATTTTTGAGAGACAGAGAGCACAAGCGAGGGAGGCAGAGAGAGAGAAAGGGAGACCCAGAATCCGAAGCAGGCTCCAGGCTCTGAGCTGTCAGCACAGAGCCTGATGCGGGCTTAAACTCATAAACTGTGAGACCATGACCTGAGCCGAAGTTGGACACCCAACCGACTGAGCCACCCAGGTGCCCCAGTACAAATTCTCTTTTTTAAAGGTGCTTTTTCATACTTGAAGGACAGTGTGCACAGATTGACAGGATGCTTTTGTGTCTCTGTCTTCATAACGGATTTAACAAAATAAGAAAGTCGTTTATATTAGCAAGTATATGGACAGACTTTGTCTGTGGTTCCTAAATCTGAAAATGGTGGGAACAACCTTGGGAGCATTTAATGACCTGGGAGCCTGGGCTCCAATCCAGAGAAACTGAAACAGCCTGTCTGAGAAGGGAGCTGGATTCTGTGTCCCATGAATCGCAGGTGTTTAAGTACTTCAGGAGAAACCAGTGCTCACTGTAAGCTTGTGCTGTTGATGTGGAAACTACTAATTGTCTGTGATACTGGTTTATACTCAAAAGCGAGATGAAACAGCAGGAAGACACAAAAGTGAATTGAAACTCCATAGGAAATACCACCAACTCTTTGACTTGCACTTATCTCGTCCCTTACTTATCCTAAGAAGCAGCTACAAGAGGCAGTACTTTGAAGATAACAATATAATTCAGAAAAGCTATCTATATTTCTAAAGTTCCCTTGCTGATGCTAGATACTCAGATAATCATTTGGTCTTTTGTCTCCATTGCTGTCTTGGGGAAGGATCCAATCTTGTTTCCAACTCCTTTTCTCTCCCTGTTGAGCAATGCAGACATGGAAGGTATGGTTGCCTGGAGGGAATGAATTTTCAATAGATTTCAATTATTTAATGTAAAATTGATATGTGTTATGGTGGGGGGTAGGGAAGCAAAACAACCTGTAGGGGGAAAAAGTTGGTAATTTCAGTCAAAACAAAAAGAAAATAAAACTTGGCTTCTGTGTAGGAGTCTTCTTGGTCACATAAGGTTATCATAAAATAATATGTATATTTTCTAGACCTTATATTTAGGAGACTTTCTGGACTGATTTTCACGTAGCTTTGGTCATAGCCTGGTCACAGCAAATCTTTTTCTACTTTGATGTTACTGTGACCCCGGTATCTTCTCAGCTGGGCCATCATTTTGAGCTCTACATAAAGGGGAAAAAGTAGACATCAAGAACTTTTTTATTATGAAGAATTCCAATCAAATAGAAGGTATCTCACCATATACATCATGCAGACTCCATATTTATTATTATGCTTGATCTGTCCTTTTGTTCCTGCTAAAGTATTTTAAAGCAAATCACAGATATCCTATATTTTACCTTAAGGTACTTCATTATCTGTAAACCATGGTTCCTTAAAATCACAATGCCATCAGCACATTTAACAAAATTAATAGTACTTTCTCAGCATCATTTAATATCTATAACAACTAAATTTCTTAGATTGTCTCTAAAAATGACTTATTATAGTTTATTTGAATTGGGATCTTACTTTGGGAAAAGGGCATTTTTAAGGATGGCATTAAAGATACACTTAAGGAACAATTTATTCCCACTATAATTAGAACAAGTCGGGGAGAAACTCAGAGGCTCATGGGATTTCTTAAGTATTTTGTGGAAGGAACTAATACTTTCTCTCAATTTTCTGTCCTTAAGGAGCACTATGATCTATCCCCTGAGAATGAACAATCCGACGCATTTTTCAAACCATGTAAACCACAGTTTCTGGTTTAATGAGAGATTACTTTTCACATTGCATTCCATGTTAGTGCAGATACAGTGATTTCATGTTCTAAAGTTAGTCCTACAATTACCATTTTGATTGCTCTTAGAAAAATGTACACAAAGAATACAGTGACTCAGCGAAGGGTGTTGCCAGTGGGTTGTAGTTTTTAGCTTTCCAATTATGCTGGAATTGCATAAAGAATGTACATCTTGGTGTTGCATTTCTCTGCTCCCCGTGCCTTTCCACACGCCACCACCAGCATCAAATACAACCACCCTCCTTTTCTTCATTTTTACTTTTTTTTTTTTTTCACTAAAAAAAAAAAAATGGCAGCTTGAGGGAGACGGAAGTGCAGCCTGGGGAAGATGAGTGGTGTGGAGGGGATGAAGCTGGAATCGGAGAGGCCACCTAAAAGTGTTTGCAGTAATTTTGGCACAAGTCTATTGCAGCTGGACCAGGGGTCCTCCTATCGGGTGACAAGAAGAGCTGCTAGAAGGGTTTAGAAGTATCCTCTCATCTTGGTGCCTTACTGAATCTGGGGAATGAAAGAGTGGGGACCAAGAATTTGTGCTGCGGTACACTATAAAAGATATTTTCTTTTTGAGAAGAGGAAAATTGATAGGTGGTAGTTGTATTTTTTTTTATTTCGTTATCTTCACTTTGAGATACTAGATAGCCAAGGGAAAATGTTCACTAAATATTTAAATATCTAGGATATGTGACCAGGATGCAGGATAGAAATGGGAACTATTGATTGGGAAGATAAAGTCACTTATTCATCTATAGAAAAAACATCAACCCTCATATGCTAGAAAGCGAACTAAGGTGTCAGTGATAAAAATTTAAGACTGTCTGCCCTCAAAGTGTTCATCATTTAGTGGGAATGAAGATGAATAAACAGATTCTCCGTTCACATATGGTCAATACCTCTATGTATATTACTGTTTATGATTATGTACAGTTAGGCTTAAATTTGGTAGAACAAATAGATGGTTTTTTTTCTCTTTTTGTAACTTCCCCTTCTTTCCAATTCTCATTTTACTTTTTTAAAAAAAAAATCTCAATTTTGAGAGGTGCCTGGGTGGCTCAGTCGGTTAAGCATCTGACTTCGGCTCAGGTCGTGATCTCACGGTTTGTGAGTTTGAGCCCTGCGTTGGGCTCTGTGCTCACAGCTCAAAGCCTGGAGCCTGCTTCAGATTCTGTGTCTTTCCCTCTTTCATTGCCCCTCCCCTGCTCACACACTCTCTCTCAAAAGTAAATAGGCTTTAAAAAAAATCTCAATTTTGAAATTAGGTCAAGAGTATGCAAGGTGTTTTACTTGAAGTTACTGAGTTGAAGAGGCAGGATTGGCATCAGAACATGTATTTGCCCCGTATGACTGTGGTCTAGTCCCTGGGAGAGAGCTACATCTTGTACAAGCTATGTGTTGTTATATGGGGTGACTAGCTCTCCTCTGTCTTTTCTCCCTTGCTGGTCTCTGCCAATGTAAGCCAGTATTGTAGCTGCTGAACCACTTTTGTTTTGAGCAAAATGTGGTGCACTAATCCTATTTTCTTCCATCACCTTTCTTTTCTACTTGGGCTGGAGAAGAGTAAGCTAGTCAATGTCTCCAAAACATGGCACATAATCCTGGATTAAGGTCACTTTGTTTTATTCCTCTTCCATTTACAGAGAGAGCAGGAGAGGGGGAGGGAGAGAAGAAAGACAAAAACAAAGTCTGCTTACTAGCCAAAACTTTAATCTTTGGCATTCCCAACATCAGTAAATATTGTTTTTACATTTTCATTTACAGTTGATCTTGAATTTTGAATGTACAAAATTATACCCTTTTATTCTCTGATTTTTATGTCCTTTCTTATTCTCACCCAGGTGACACTGAATACTCCTACTCCTCTTGTTCTGAAAGGGCTTTTGCAGAACAAGAAAAGGTTTGGCCCTTTCTTTTAAAATAGACTGGGGCACCTGGGTGGCTCAGTCAGTTGAGCATCCAACTTTGGCTCAGGTCATGATCTCACAGTCTGTGAGTTCGAGTCCTGCATCAGGCTCTGAGCTGTCAGCACAGAGCCTGTAGCCTGTTTCAGATTCTGGGTCTCCCTGTCTTTGCGCCTCCCCCGCTCATGCTCTGTCTCTCTCTCTTTCTGTCAAAAATAAGTAAACATTAAAAAAATTAAAAAATAAATAAATAGATTGACAATCTACTCCATAGTTTTCAAAGTGCCTGGATGCATAGTATTTTTAATAATAAGTAATAAGCATTATATATATATATATATATTTTAGTGGGTGGTATAAAGTCATTCCACAAGGAAGGAAAGTTATAATGGACTTCTGTTTATTCTTAAAACTTCCTACGTCAAATTTTCCACACCATATAATGATGATCCATTAGTGATACAAGATCTTTGGGATATTTTAAATATCCTCTCTATAGCCATTATTTGAAGACAAGTTAATCTGGTGGTAGATTCAAGCCTATAACATCATGACTTGCAAATAGACTGGTTCAAGTTATGCTTGTTCCAGTTTGAGAATGTAACTTGGATGCATATCCTCTGAGATAAAAAATAACAATGAAACTGAACTCTTTCAATAGACTAATTTTCTCTCTGGTACCATAAAAAATCCTCTAGATCCTTACAGAATATTGCTATGTTAGTGGCAAAATGCTTGTCAATTCTTCAGGGATACCATAGAGTGATTTCAATGAATGTTAGATATACTTGATGAAATGTATCCTGTTATTATATCTTCAAAAGGAGCAAAATTGAATGTTGACAGAAATATAAAAAAGAGAACCATTTCATATCAAGTGATGGCTTTCCTTGTTGGATTTTTAAAAACATAACAGGTCTTATTCAGGGTTCTTTCTGACTTGCCTCTACTGGCTATTTTTGGAGTTCCTTCTCTGGATTTCCATAGGAACTTGCACATACTTCTATCATAGCACTTATAAAATATATTGGTTTTAATTTCATTATGTATCCTAAAGAAGTGGAACATATTTAAAACAGCAGAGGAATGATAAAAGGATTGTGGGTTCCATTCCCCATCAATTTACCCAGCTATTTTTGGGTATCACATGCAGTCACCATATGGCATCCATCATGGCTCTCCTCCCTTGCTTAGCCACTAGTCAATGTCTGTGGCTCATGAAGTCATTTGGGGGAGCCTCATCATGACCACTGCTCATGGCAGTGCAAATACCAGGCAAGACCGAAGATTCCCTCTTCTGAAACTTCTTGAGTTGCCAACCTGTGGGGGTATCAGAGCCAGGCTGGTTTCCATACAGAGGTTTAGTCACCCTTCCAGACTCCACACTGTACTTTGGTTTGATGAATGAATTCTTCTTGGACCTCTCTCCACCATCTTGACCAGCTCACCCAGCTATGATACCTCACCCTTCTAACTTTGGGAACTAAAATCCAGTTCAAAGGGCTGGGCAACATCACAAGCTTCTTTGTCTTTTGATCTATCCTAGAATCATCCATTGCAAAACTCTTTCCTCCATCCTGGGTACCAAACAAAATGAACCTGGAGCTGAGAAAAGGCAAGAAGGGTCATTTCTGCTAAAAGTGTTTGAACCGCAGTTGGAAGAATTCAGATAACCCTGTTAAATGATGATTGTGTTCCTCACTGAACTCTGAACTCTACAGGGACTGTCTTTATTTTGGATCCTTGACACCTTACAAAATGTTAAAGGAATCAGTTAAGTGGAGGAGGAATTACTGCAGTGTCTTGGTCAGATTTAATAGTTGTCACAACTACTTTCAAGGTGTAACAGTTCCCATCACTCTCCCCTGCTTCCTTTGAAGAACATTAAATATGTAAATATACTGGTTGCTCACAATCTATTTCAAGCTTCCTTTTAGTGGAAAAAATGTTGAGTGTATCTTTTATTTTTCTTGAGTCTCACTATGCTTGGGAAGACTGATACATGTTGTCTTGTAGATGCTTTGAAGTATAAGAGTTTTCTGGTAGGTAATGGTTCCTGAGCCTCTACATTTGTAGCAAATTAAAAGTGATGATTTTTGTGAGTGTTTGTTCCCTCCTTTAGGTATGGAATATGTGAGGATAGGGTACTTTATTTGTTAATTTTCTATGTCCACAGGAATTTTCTTTTTATAAAAATTACTTTGAATATTACCATGGTATTTAAATTGATAACAGCCAAAAATATGCTAGGCACTAACAATAAATAGCATCTGATCTGTAATCCTCACAAGAATCCTTAGCAGAGAAGCTGGCAAACTTTATAAAGGGCCAGAGAGTAATAATTATAGGCTTTGTGGATCATAAGTCTTTGTAGCAACTCCTCATTTGGGGAAAAACTAAGACTCCAATGTTGAGAGATACCCAAGATGACCTTGCTTGTAAACACCTGCTATAGGACTTGAATGGACTCCATTCTTTCCTGTTTGAAAAAATATATATATATCAATAGTAAAATATTTGTATCTACTCACTGGTGTAGGAGTATCTACTACCTGCAAAGCACTGCATAGTGTACTATGGAGACAATACAGGCCAATCATAGGATCATACAATGTAGATGGGGGGTAGTCAGTAAATAGCATTCCTCTTATCTACCCAAGTTGTGAATGGTGACAAGAGGTCAGTGTGTGGGTGTGTGTGTGTGTATTTATAAAATATATTTATTTTAAGAGAGCACGAACAGGAGAGGGACAGAAAGAGAGAGAGATAATCCCAAGCAGGCTCTGCACTGTCAGCATGGAGCTCCATACGGGGCTTGACCTCATGAACTGTGAGATCATGACCCGAGCTAAAACCAAGAATTGGACACTTAACCGACTGAGCCAGCCAGGTGCGGCAAGAGGTTAGGATTTTTAGATAACAAATTAAAAAATCAGTTTTGTTACTGACAAAGCTGATACTGGAGAACATGGTTTTGATGTGGAGCAAAATGAGCTTCCTAATCTCAAACCTTGGATTCAGACAGGCCTAGCCAGCCAGGCACAGACTATGTGACTGCAAGACTCCTGTTTCTGTAACACTTTGGGAATGCAAGAAAATTCCAGTGAGGAAAAGATGGAAGAGGGTGCTGGTCTGCAATGCCTAATTCCTTGTTCCCAAATCCTCATATAGAGCATTCTCTTCCTCTTTCTTGAAGAATTCATGAGAGGGAGGAGAATGTGTATGGTATCATGTGAATAGATATCCCCCTGGGAAGAAGGAAACATCAGGAATGGGAAGTAGGTATCTCCCTTCTTTCTGTGCAACACAGAACAATTGACACAAAGGAGAGAATGATGGAGTTGCTTTGGAATTTACAGCGAAGAGAAAATACTTCCAGGATTGGAAAAAAGGAAACATTTGACTGAGAAGGTGGTGGTTGGACAAGTCCTTGAATGGTTTTCACTTGGATATATGGACATAATGAGCCAAAGAATAGGAGCATCAAAAGCAGAGGTGCATTGGGAGGTCAAGAGGTCAGTTGCTGGGTCACAGAGCTAGGGTGACCAACTGTTCCAATATGCCTGAGACCATCTAGGTTTCAGCACTGAAAATCCTGCATCCTGGGAAACCTCTCAGTACTGGACAAAGTGGTTGGTTGGTTTCTTGAGTGTCAGGTTAGGAACTTGACCCTTTAATTTGTTGGACTGTAGAATATATAGGATGGGTACATGTGTGGTAGGTCACTGGAATTTTGGTACATTTAATTGCATGAGCCACTAGGCTGGATATAGAGGATTTAAAGGGTACTGTAGACATTGGAAACCATTGAAGAATTTTTGAAGGATGTGAGGGTTACATTGAGCCTTATGGTATATGAATATGTAGAAATGAGCTTGTAGACTATTGAATATAAAATCAGAGAAGAATATGTTTAGAGTGGGGCTCCTGGGTGGCTCAGTCAGTTAAGCATCTGACTCTTGATTTCAGCTCACGTCATGATCTCATGGTTTGTGGAATCAAGCTCTGCATTGGGCTCTGCACTGACAGCACGGAGCCTGTTTGGGATTCACTTTGCCCCTCGCTCGCACACATGCATGCTCTCTCTCTCCTCTTTCTCTCTCTCCAGATAAAGAAAAAAAAGGATCTATTAGAATGAATGGAAAAATCCAGGAGAGTTTTGTTTTTGAGAAAGATGAAATCCAAAGAAATATCCCTTTTTATTGTTTCTGTTCAGCTGTGAAAAGTGCTGCTTAGAATTCACTCCTCAAAACTACATCCATCCTGATGCATTTCTTCTAATGGATAATGGTTTATGTGATGCGATAGAGGTGTTAGCTAATGCTGCAGTGATAATCATACTGTAATCTATAAATGTATTAATACATTGTACACCTTAAACTTATACAATGTTATATGTCAATTATATCTCAATTAAAAATCCAGTGGATGGTGGTGATTGGAATGAATTGTTTTAACTGAACTAATGGATTGTGTTTTTTTTTTTTTTTAATTTTTTTTTAACGTTTATTTATTTTTGAGACAGAGGCAGAGCATGAACAGGGGAGGGGCAGAGAGAGAGGGAGACACAGAATCTGAAACAGGCTCCAGGCTCTGAGCTGTCAGCACAGAGCCCGACGCAGGGCTCGAACTCACGGACCGTGAGATCATGACCTGAGCCGAAGTTGGACGCTTAACCGACCAAGCCACCCAGGAGCCCCTAATGGATTGTTTTTTAAGTGCAAGATCTCTACTGCTCTTTTTCCCCCAATAAAAATGCCTTTGTAATGGAAGTGTTTCCAGAAAGTTTTTAAAAATTATTATTCAACAGTGGTTTTCATTACCTTGACTGTATTGAATGTTCTGCTTGCATGTTGGGAATCCTCTCTGATTGACAAAATGGGTGACTTATTCGGCAAAGTCTACTGGGTAAAGTCTGCATGGTGGTTTGTTGTTGGCATTGAACAAACTGGATGAACCAGATGTAGATGTTATCTGTTTAAGCATCTAGACAATGTCTTTCATTGAGTAACTATTCATTAAATAATCAGATTTCTCAGAGAGAATTGAGAAGAACATGTAATATGTTTGAGCATATTGGTCTCTTAAATAATAAGTGTTATTATATAAGAACTATCAGGTTTTCGTGGTTTACTTCAAAGCTCTATGAAATATAGCAGTAACATAGAAATTTGGTTCTTTGGAAAAACTGACAGCTTCACAAAACTACTTTGTATTAATCACTATAGTTTTTATGGGTAATTACTAATAGGATCAGTTGGTTATTGCTTCTTTTTAAACTTGTTATATTTTTATTTTGAAATAATTTCAGACTTCTAGAAAAGTTGGAGTAAAATTTTAAGAGACAAAACAGATTAACATTAGGGAAGGGAAACAAAAATAATATAAAAACAGGGAGGGGGACAAAACAGAAGAGAATCCTAAATATGGAGAACAAACTGAGGGTTATGGGAGGGGTTGTGGGAGGGGGGATGGGCTAAATGGGTAAGGGGCACTAAGGAATCTACTTCTGCAATCATTGTTGCACTATATGCTAACTAATTTGGATGTAAATTTAAAAAAATTAAAAAAACCAAGTTATAAAAAAAATTGTACAAAGAATAATACCTTTAACTTAGATGCCTCAAATGTCAATATTTTACAAAACTTCAACATTATCTATTTTTTTCCTGAAATTTTGAGTAAGTTGGAGACCTCCTTAAAAACATCAGTGTTTACTTCCTAAAAACAAAAACCTTCTAATTTATAACCACATTTATTAAAAAAAGAAAACACTGATACAATACTGTTTTGTGGTCCTTAGGGCTTATCCCAATTTTCCCAGTTGCCCTACTAATGTGTTATGTAGTAAGAGGGGAAAAAAAATGTTTCAATTCTAATCTGGAATCCTACCTTGTTTGAATTTTCGTGTTTCTTTATTCGTCTTTAATCTGGACCACTATTACAGCCTATCTTTCATGTTCTTGACCTTTTTACTGGCTGGTCAGTCCATATAATATTCCTCTTTTTGAATTTGTCTAATGTTTCCTCGTGATTAGACTGAAGTTCAGCTTTTTTTTTTTTTAATTTTTCAATGTTTATTTTTTGAGAGACCGAGTATGAGTGGGGGAGGAGCAGAGAGAGAGGGAGACAGAATCTGAAGCAGGCTCCAGGCTCTGAGCTGTCAGCACAGAGCCTGGACGCGGGGCACGAACCCACAAACCCACAAACCGGGAGATCAGGACTTGAGCCTAAGTCGGACACTCAACCAACTGAGCCACCCAGGTGCCCCAGAAGGTCTGTATTTTTGTTAGAGATATGACAGAAAATTTTTTTGCACCAGTGTATTATATCAGGAAGCACATGATATGTTCCATTTCTGGTGATATTACTTTTGATTATTTAAAGTATCTTGTTTGTAAGGGCACCTGGGTGGCTCAGTCAGTTAAGTATCTGACTCCTGATTTTGGCTCAGATCTCATGGTTCCCCTCCCCTGCTGGTGAGTGCTGGCTCTCTCTCTGGGTCTCAAACTTAGAGAAGAATAAAGTAACTTGTCTTAAAGTTACTGCATTTCATTTTGACATTAAATATCTTGTGGGAAATACTTTGCTTACTATACAAAATGTTTTTTAGAGCAAGCCGGAGTGGGAGAAGGGCAGAGGGAGGGGTAGAGAGAATTTTTTTCTTTTTTTTTTTTTCTTTTTGATAGAGAGAGAGAATCTTAAGCAGGCCCCCTGCTCAGCATGGAGCTCAAAGCAGGGCTTGGTTCCATGACCTTACGATCATGACCTAAGCAGAAATTAAGACTTGGTCACTCAACCAACTGGGCCACCCCATGGGGCCCCTAAAATGTTTTTTTTTAATGGTACATTTACTCAGTAGCTTTTTCTAGTGCTTGAAATGATTATTACTACAGTGATTTCCAAGTAGGAAATTCCTCATT
Source organism: Panthera onca (assembly GCF_046562875.1). Taxonomy (NCBI): domain Eukaryota; kingdom Metazoa; phylum Chordata; class Mammalia; order Carnivora; family Felidae; genus Panthera; species Panthera onca. The sequence continues at coordinate 53,308,547 of NC_138356.1, read as the reverse complement.
TATTCTATATTCATTAGTTGGAATTCTGCAAAGAAGAACTTTCTTTTCTCCATTTATTCATTTGCAGCAGTACAGATTCATGGTTTATCGTTCTGTGGATTATGATCTCTTACTGTTATTTATTCTGTTCAAATTGTCCCAGATTGGGCCACTCTGAGCTCTTGTGGTCTTTTTGACGTGTTCCCATCATTCTTTGAAGGCTTCTTTACTTTCTGGCACAAGATATCTCAGGCTGACTTTGTTCTGTCTCTGATCCAGTCTTTGTATTAGTCATTTCTCCAAGGAGACCTCGCTCCTTTGAGTTGAGAATGGTGTTTAGAAAACAAAATCTGGATGCCAGTTATGCTCATTGCTGTTGGGATGTCATTACTGATAGATTTTCTAAGCAAACAAAACTGGGAAATATATGCATGTGTGTTTGTGTATACACACAAGTATTCATATACATATATGTACATATTAAAAATGACTTCATGCTGTCATGACTTCCAAATCTAATCCAACATTGCAAGGTTCATTCTAGTGTTCTCTCTTTCTATATTTTTAAGTCTCTTTTCTAACCTTGAGAAACTTGTCATCCACAGGATATTTACCTATTTGCTCAATTCTAAAATAAGATACTTTTAGAAATGCTAAAATACATAAAATGCAAAACAAGTGTACTGAGACTCAGTATTGATGTAGAGTTCTCTTTGTCTTTAGCTTAAGGATATGTAGTAAAAATACTGTGTTCAAAAATTACTTGAGTTCCCCTCTCACCTCAGTATGGTTCTATTATTCATTTGAATATCAGTTAGATTGGTTTGTTTCTGGTTTTGTTATTTTTGTGGGGGAGGGTAATGGGGGGTGGTTTCCTCTTCCCTATCCTTGTTGTTTTCATTTTTTAAGGATGTCAAATATTCCCATGATTCTGAAGGTCAGATCAATACAAAAGAGGTGTATGTACTTGGTACACCCTATCCTTTCTATCCTGTTTCCACTCCATTTCACTTGCTGACTACAGGTAACCAATCTGACAAGTTTCAGGTTTATTCATCTTATTTCCCATTTTTACCCAGCTATCAACAGTAACATACATTAGATTTTTTTATTGTGTTTTTTTTTTAACCTAACCATATATCCTGGAAATCCTATCCATTTACAGATCTTCCTCATTATTTTTTAACTTTTTATTTTTATTTTTATTTTTGAGACTGAGAGAGACAGAGCATGAACGGGGGAGGGGCAGAGAGAGAGGGAGACACAGAATTGGAAGCAGGCTCCAGGCTCTGAGCCATCAGCCCAGAGCCCGATGCGGGGCTCGAACCCACGGACCGTGAGATCGTGACCTGAGTCGAAGTCGGATGCTTAACCGACTAAGCCACCCAGGCGCCCCTTCCTCATTATTTTTTATGGCTGCATTGTACCTTGTGTGGATATATCATAATTTATTCATTTACTTTCCTGTGTATCGGGGTTTAGATTGCTTCTAAGCAAACAAAACTAGGAACTATATACATGTATATTTGTGTATACACACATGTATTCATATACATATATGTACATGTTAAAAATAATGACTTCATTATGTCATGGCTTCCAATTCTAATCCAACACTGCAGGATTCATTCTAGTATTCTCTCTTTCCATATTTTGAAGTCTCTTTCTAACCTCGAGAAGAATGTTGCACAGGAAAAAACTGATGCAAAGAATAACCCTGTGCATGTCTTCAGATTAATATAATTTTTATTTTATTGAAGCAACTTAATCCAAGTTTTCTCCAAGTTTGGAGAGAATTTTGGAGTTAAGTATGTGTCAACTTGTTTTCTTCAGAAGTATCCTCAGTGTATAAAATCGTTAAATTCTCCTACCTTTAAACACAGCAACATATCATATTGGGGCTATCCACCATGAAATTTCAGTAACTTAATTCATGTTTAATGTGTGGTCAAAAGAGCCCTATGCTTCCTGGCTTTTTATTATCTTGGGTAATCTGAGTAGCTTCTAACGAGAAGTTCTAAAAGAATTTGGGTAACTGGTTTTACAGCCGTAATTGAGACACAGTCCTACATAACTCCTTCCATCGACCACTTCCTCCTCCCTGTATAGGATACAGGCCTTAAAGACCACTTGCAGGGCCATGTGCCTTTCCAAATTAAAAGTTTTTTAAAATATCGATAGTCTCCTAAACAATGCATTTTCTAAACACTTAGTTATGAATATCTACTATCTGTGGCTGTAACACAATGTCCTATTAAATGGAACCACATATATTGTGGATTTACAGATAAAAAATATTTATAGGACTGCTCTGCGACACCTTTAATATTGCCACTTTTCTGTTCAACTGTCACCACCTAAGAGGAAGCCAATCTTAATTTTATTTGTACATCCTTTCTCTTAAGTGTTTGCATTCTGCTGGTTTCTTAACTTTTAATCTAAAATCAAAGCATATCATTTTAGTTCAGATGCCATGTGTTGTGTTTTATCTGATCCTCATGCACTTGAACTCAGGTTTCCTTGACAAAGACTCTGTTGTTTGTGGGTTGATTGACTTTAACTAGAAGCTGGTGTTTTCTAAGCTTCGTTTTTAGAATGGGCTCTGGGGGCAATGTGGTGTGTTCCTCAGGGATGCTTAAGTACTAGGATTTTTTTTTTTTCTATTCTGAATTTTCTGCATTTGATTAAAGTGATATAATTTTGTTCCTCTGCACTAATGTTGAAGAGAATCTCTTCTCACTATTTCTGAAGAGTAAATTACTAAACAGTAATATGAGTGCTAAGCCTCTGATAACTTGATGATGGAGTCATTTCATTATAAGGAGTCAGTCTACCTCCCTTATTTCCTCTCTCCATCTTTCTCTGCTTCTCATTGTAGTTATGCTCATAATACACAAATACAGCTTCATGAAAAGCATGTCCCCATTCATTACCCTTCTCTAGGCACAACTACTGTTATTTTATATCAATTTCTGATTCTTTGTATGGGTTTACATCCTTGCACACACAAACTGTCATACACATTTGGGAGCTTGGGAATGAAGATGAAGTGTTTCTTCTCCCCAAAGGCCAAGGTGGGAACTTGAAGAAAACCACTTTGAAATTGAGTTGCTATGGACAGAAAGGGGAGAGCCTTTTCCTGCCGGTGTGGGAAATCTGCTTAGGTGGTACACAGCTGCTTTCCCTGTGTGCTGCCTAAAGGAGAGAAAGGAGATAGAGATGGAACTTCCTCTAGAAGGCGCTGGAGACAGAACCTGTGTGTTGGATTACAGGATGGGTGAGGTTAGGGGCTATGGTCTTGACAGAACCTTTGTACATGGTAAGGATGGGGCTGGCTAACTCTTGGACTGGAGGATACAGTGTGAATGCAGTGTTAGCTGGAAAATGTGGTGTGATCTGTAAAGGGAGCACCCAAGCGAAGGGAAGTTGGCATGGGTATTAACCCCTCCACAACAGAGTGCTTTTTGATAATAGTGATGAAGTCATCACTTTTCTTCCCAAGGCCATTAAGGCCAACCAGGGAAAGGGCTAGAACCCTGCCCTTTAAGTGGAAGATATAGCTCTTTTCTCTGAGGAGAAAAAGAGGACTTAATGGATCCAAACTCTGTGTACTCCAAGCTGTTGCAGAATTAGATTTTTCCTGCTTATGTGTGGGGAGGGGAGGAATGACTTTGCATTCAATTCAATTTGATGTTTTAAAGTAAAAAGAACTCGGCTTCATATCTGAAAGAACTATAATAAATTTTGACTGACTTTCATTTATGGACTATGTTCAATACCTAGAGAGCTGATACTTGACTAGAAAGTGAAAACTCAGGATAGCAGAAGGGGCAGGTTTGGGGAGAAAAAGTTTATTTACATATCTCAGTGAGTCAGACTGTCTCAGTACATTGGTTAATGATTTGTTTGGCAAAGAGATACAATTGATTAGCCTTTCAAATATATAAAACATTGTCATAAAATTGTTTAAAATGATTGAGACAAAACTTTAGTGATTTTTCCCTTTATTATTTAATGTTGCACTAAATTTGGCTTATCTGGAATACATATCTTGTTAAATTAGACTGTTTGCTCCTGGAAACTAGGAGCCTTATTTTCTAACAAGCCAAGTAAAAGCTATGTATGTTACAGCTTGTTAGTTGAAAGGTGCTGCGTTTTAGCAATATATTCTGAACTAATAGCAAACATCTATACTAGATGTGAAGCACTGAGGTAGACTCTGGGCACATCAAAATATACAGGAGGTGATATTTGCCTTTGAAGAACTTTTCTTCTACTGGGAGAGACCGACAGCTGGGTAGTTTCATCATAATGTAACAAATATAGTAATAGAAGATACTCTAGCATGTCTCAGGGGCATATTACAGTGACCCTTTAACCCTTCAAAGTGGTTAAAGAATATCAGAGGCAGCTTCCTGGAGGGGATTGCATATTCCTTTTTAAGTTAGGAAACGGTGTCATTTACTTATCATTATTCCTTATGTTCTATATACTACAGACATCATAATTGTTGAATGACTAAATAAATGAAATAGAGCCATATAAGAGCCTTGAATTAGGCATATTAAGTAACTAGAAAAATAAGGTCAAATAGGGGTGAGGTATTCTAGGGATAATGGTGAAGAGTGAAAACAGAAGCCCAAGAATTTAGGGCTGGTGTTTTGTGGAGGGATGAAATCTAGCTTGGAGATAAGACTGGGTGGGCTTGGTTTTGGAGTAATGGAGACTATAGTGAACTTTTAAACAATGGAAGTGGTAATACTTATATTGAATTCTTAAATCCCTCTTGAAGCGTAGTTAAAGGAAAGATCAGATGGAAGGGAGAGTTGGAAGCATGAAAGTGTGTAGACGTGTGGAAAGCCCAAGTTCTGCAGTGAGAAATATGGTCATAAAAATGCGGGAGAGAGACTGAAGGGGACATTGGAGAGTGAAGATTTTAGGTGTTGGCAACTAGCTTCTGGAAAAGTTATTGGTTTCTTATAAAAAATGAGAGAGAGCCCCAGCAGGCATAAACCCTTGTCCCTTGCCTGGAGTGCCATGCAATCAATGCCTCCTATTGCCTCCTTGAAGAAAAGTGGGGTCCTGAAAGAATGGTAGGCAACGAGTAATGTCTGACACCTGGTAAGGTTAAGTTACCTATTAGTCTTCCTATCACTAGTACTAAAAGGCACCGAAATCTATTCTTTTAAAGAACATCTTGAGAAGAACATTACATACCAATAGGGGATTACTATATTTGCAAGGAAAAAACAATGTGGCTGTCATATCCTTAACATGCACTCCATTGGCAAGTGCTTTAGCACTTCCTAAGACTGATATTGTCATTATCACAGAGAATAACAAAAAAGTTAATAAAAGGAGGTGCTTGTGGTCTTTCTCACCAGCTTGATTTGAATGAACAGTGTGAAAAATAGAAACTCTCAAAGGGAAGTTTAACAGTAGCACATGACCATGTGACTCCAGTGTGGCTCAGACCCAAAGGTTGGGGAAGCCCACAAAAGGAAAAGGCTACCATGGAGTGTGGGTCAGCTTTGCAGAAGATCCAATAAAAATAAAAGTTGGGAAGGGTAGTATTTTATTAGTAACAAGACTCAGTGCCAGGTAGCTCACTATAACATTGTGAGTTGTATTCCTTTTGTTAGGCTTGAAAATATTAGTGACTATGAGGTTCACTGACCAGAAATAATAAATCTTGTATTAAGTTGATCCTTCTCTTGTATTTATATTTAAAATAATCTATATTGCATTGGCTACACTTATTTAAGTGTATATACCACCATACATCAGTTTTCAAAACTATTTTAAACATATATGCATTAAGATGTGCAATTCTTGGGCTGGCATGAAGTCTGTTTTTTTAAAGTAGGAATTGTTAAATATAAAAGCCAAGTTCTCTAATCGATCGTGAAGGCATGAAATTCAGGGTGCTGGTGGTTTTAGATTCTTCATGTTTTACGGGAAAAAAATCTTCACATTTGGTGATACATGAATTTATTTTTAATGCTTTATCTGGATTTTCTATCATTTCCCTACCCCCTTTCCCATTCTCATTTAAGACTTTGAGACGTCTTGGCAAAGAGGAACAAAGAGATTTAATTCTTACTGAATATGAAACTCCTCAGGCCTGGATAATATCCGTATTTTTGCGAAGTCTGGAAAGTTATAAGTTTCAGCCAACACTGGAACAGCTTGAGAAACTGTTGAAATCATACATGTATTGTTTTGTCTCTTGTGTAGGAAAGTACTTCTGTGTGGCCTGGTTTTGTTTGATGTGGTCCTAGTTAATCTGGTTGGCCGCTTGAGGTCTCTAATGTTGACCTAAGGGAAATTTGGGAAATATTGGTTAATATGCCACAGTGTGAGAAGGATTTATAACAAATGCCATGTATCGTTAATATAGGCATTCTTTCCTTGTAAACTCAATATTTGATATAAGAATGTATCATGACAGGGGTGTTTGGGTGGCTCTGTTGGTTACGAGTCCAATTCTTGATTTCAGCTCAGGTCATGATCTCCTGGTTGGTGTGGTGGAGCCCTATGTGGGGCATTGCCCTGAGAGCGAGGGGCCTGCTTGGGATTCTCTCTCTGCCCTTACCCTACTTGTGCACGAGCTCTCTCTCATAAACTTAAAAAATGCATCACAGTAACTTAGAAGGCTGATGCCCTCATTTCCCCCTCAAGGAAAATAAAAGAGCTCATTTACCACCCCAAAAGAGTCTCATCATGAAATAAGGCTGAACTGTGTGTTGGTCTTGAGACTCTCGTTTTCTGCTAATATTGAAGTGAAGTGTAAGTGAAGTCCCCTTTTATTAAGAAAATACAAGTATGAATTCAGGCTATAACTTTATCCACAATGCAGTAAATACAAACATTATAGCAAATTATATTTTGTTTTCCTCTACGTCAAAAAAATGAAGTTTTCTTCAATTGCTGAATGAAGCAAGATACTTTAGAATTAGCCCTCAGATTCTAAAGGCTTTTTTGTTACTTTTATAATTGGTAGCAATTAGAAAATATCTGGACTTACATTGTAGTATTTTAACATTCGGCTACATATTTCTCTCTAAATTTGTAAATGCTGTGTAATGGAATCGTTAGTTTGAAATTTCTTCTAACTTCATTATATAAAATAGAATTTCCTAAGTATGGATAAATCATTCATTACAAATATAAGAATAAGCAGATTTTTTTGTCTTAATATTTTGTTTTTAATCAAAATTATACACAAGATACGGTTTGGAGTCCAATAATTCGACCAGGCTTCTTTTGAAAAACTGTCCTTGTCCCAATGCCCTCCTGCCTCCTTTTCCCCAAGTACTTTCAACTCTTTTAATTTTTTATTAAAGTATAGTTGACACATAATGTTATGTTAGTTTCACATGTGGAAGATCGTGATTTGATTCGACAGCGTGACCTGTTACACTGTGCTCACCATAAGTATAGCTACTATCTGTCACTCTGCAACCCTATTACAATACCATTGTCTATATTCCTATACTGTACCTTTATCCCCATGACTTAGTCATTCCATACTTTGAACTCTTCTAGAATCTTGGGTATTTATGTTCATAACTCTTTATAATATGCTTTTATTACTCTTCCTCTACTTTTTAGTTTCAAGCATTATGTATTCAGTTTCCCCTGTGGGAGATAAGGATTTAGCCTACTCTCACTACGTTCCTTCCTCACTGTACACAAGTATGCTACCCCTCCCCATCCTCCCAGTAGAGTTAGAGGATAGTTTTGGAAGGATGAATACCTTGTGTTTCTATTCCTATAACCATGCAAGCACAGCTGAGTTACATAGTGCATATATATTTTTGCATTTCCTACCCTGTGTTACTTGTTTTCTCTGGAGATGGTTTCTATTCTATACAGACATCCTTAATTCAACTATAAACTTTCTTTGGTCTTCCTAAATTTCTTCCTAGAGTGTGAGAAGATAATTGTTTTATTAATTGTAACCTTTGGAAGAAACTTCTTGCAGAGTTTGATCTCCTGCAATCTGGACTGATTGCCCTACCGCCTCCTTCATAGATCTCATCCTGCCATTTTCCTTCACCATCATCTTGGGGATTCCTTTTGTCTCTAACTTGTGTTGGATGCCTTGTTTCCTGGATTCCATCCATCTTTTTTTTTTTTTTAATTTTTAATTCTCTGTGGAGCATATTCTTCAGTAACTTAGAAAGAGTACAAAGGATATATATTTTTGAGATCTACCTGTCAGAAAATATCTTTATCCTGCTCTATAGATGACACTTCTAGATGTTTTTGGACACTTCTTGGAGATCTTCTTTAGTCATCTCCTAACTCTCAGATTTCAGCCTCAGGATGGACCTTCCCTTCTAACTCTCTTAATTTCCTCTCCAGTTCTTCTCCTGCACCCAAGTGGGTGGTGGAAGTTAGGAGAATGTGCTTCTCTAGAAGAGTACATTTCCTTTTTTCTGTAGCCTCACCTTCAAAAGTTTTATGGATGCTGACAGTTGGTTTGTGGTTGTCAAAGAGAACTAGAGCTGGACAATAGTTATAGTTGTAAAAGCAGATTGTATTCAGGAATCACTGCAACTGAAGAAAAGAGACTTTGGTATAGAACTGGGTGCAATTCTGAATACAACCAGGAAAGAAATGGAGATTTACAGTCAAGGATTAGGGTGGGGAGAGGGTCATGGGGACAAACTTAGTAAAAGGAAATACTGAGGGTAGGGCGATATTCTTGCTAACTTAAAGGATTATTGATAAAGGTAGGCCAAAGTGATCAGATATTAAGGGTGGAGGATGAGGAATGTGATCAGACGTCAAGAATTGAGGATTCTCTCTAAACTCACTTAGCAGGATTCTTGCCACTATTGGCCTATGCAGGCCCAGCAAGGTCATGTCCAAGGTCAAGGCCTACTCAAAAAGAAGAGGAACAGGAGCCTGACAAGTGTGGTCAAGGGGAAAATCTTTGTGATTGAAGTTCTTGTTACTTTACCACATGGGTTCAGATTGTAGAGAGTAAAAAATTTCTCAAGGTAGTCCTTGTAATACACTCATGGATGATGTCACTTGGTTTTTTATTTTTAGAATGTGAAATAGTGCTACAGACATCTAAGTAATCTGCTGGGGAGAATAATGTTTTCTTTTTTCTAAGACTAATCATGCTCAGTTATTAGTCACACTGAAGAATTTAAATATGTATGTATATCAGAAAAGAGTGATGTAATTTTATGTCTAAAAACCCACTGTTACCATATAATTGAAGAGGGTACTTAGGCTTCTATTAGGGTTCACAAACTAATTTAGGCCTAGGAATCACAGGTGTAATGGGGCATTTTTCTACAAAGGAAATATGTAACAAACTGGGCATACTAAAGATTGAGCAGTGTAGTTTTAAATTAGCTTACTAATTTATAAGCATATACAGATTCTATTTTTGGCTATCAACATTGATCTCTACCAGGTAGTAGAAGGCCAAGCCAATGGGAAAAACTTAGGGCAAGCTCTTGAGCTTACCTGAGCATACAGACAATAGGAACAGGCAGATGAATTTATGTTCACAGTGGCGGAAAAATATAAGGATAAAGGCAAAAAAAAAACAAAAAACAAACAAAAAAAGGTGAATAAGTGTGGGATATGAAGTTTCTAGTTTATATTGAAGTTATTAGTATTGAGGGTTTACAAGATCCCTGAGAATTTTGAAGTTTTAAATAATCAGGAAATGACTTTTGAAATTAGGTAGAGAGCATTCTCTTATCTTTAAACAAATGAATAGCATACCCATTCCTTGTTATGGACTGATAATCCCTACCAAAGATCTATCATGAAATTGGAGAAGATACAAGAAAGATTATAAAAAGGTCAATATACATAGTACCTATCCATGGGGAGTAAAGAAGAACAATAGGAATCTATAGACACAAGTGTTGGGAAGAGATATGGCCATGTTTTTTTGATGGCACAGATATGAATAGTATCGATGGTAAGAACACTACTTTATTCCAAGATGGGGTGAGCAGTGGCACTATAAAATATCACCTTACCCAACTAGTTATAAACTTATGGAACTGATTACTCTAAGAGGAAGTAGGGGTGGAAAATATAAATAACCTCAAAAATGATTTAACTAAATTTGTGGATTACAGATTCATAATGGGTTATTACAGGGAACTAGGATGTTTTGGGTACACTCCTAACCTTTGAGGTTGACATCAAAGAACAGCCATTCTCCCCACAGCATGTCCCCTGGTGCCATCATCAGAATCCTGGACAGGAAGGATCATGATTCTGATCCAATGTGGCAAGACCCATTAGACTCTGATCAGTGCCAGATCTGTGTGGGTTGTAAATTTAGGGTAAATTCTAATATGAGAGTGGTAAATTTCAATGAATGAAAACTTGAAAACCTTAACTTTAAACTGCCTAATTTTTGTTTGTTCTCCATTATTTAGTGTACTCCTAAAGTTTATTTTTCAATTCTTTGGAAGATCTTTTTACTATGTAGCCTGTACTTGACTATGATTGTACTTTATGACCTAGTAATTTCCCATACTGTAGATTGAATATGATCAACTAATAACCCTGGGAAATACATCTTCTACCCTTTCTCTTGCACATCAACACATTTTCAATTTGCAGTTTAAGATTGAGAGAATAAAATAGATTCTACTTCATTTTTGACTTTTGGCTTTCCTGATAGACATATCTATAAGATTCCCCTTTGAATCAATTTTAATCTATGTGTAGGGGTGCACAAAGATAATTTTAGTGTTTTCAGGTACAGAGATTTATTTTCCTTAATACTTTTTTTGGTGGGAGGAGGGGGGTATTACATTCAGAACCTTGATCTGAATGCCTTAAAGCAATGTGCAGAATCAACCAGGGACCGTGTTTTAAAATGATTTCAGTTCACCAGGTGTGGAGTGAGGCCTGAGATTCTGCCTCCAGGTGATGCTGCTGCTACAGGGCTGAGAACCACATTTTGCAAACAAGGCTTTCAAGTGTTACTTGCTCATATAGCTCTGCAGTTTTCAAAACCAATCTTGGTCTCAGCTGTCTCTCAAAATATGTTTTTGGAAAGTTTAAGGAATACTTAAATAATTTGAATGGACAAGATCCAAATGCTCTATTTAGATGTTGAGCTAATCTAGAAATACTTTTTTTTTTTTTTTTTTTTGCCTATTGTGAATTCTTCCGTCTCTCTTCCTTTTCTATTTGCATTCTGTATTGAAAATTGTGACCAAATGACACAAATGTTTCTTGATTCTATTAAACTTAAGCACACACACATGCACACACTTTCAGTTCTGTGTATTTTGCCTAATTATTGGCAATAAACTTGGTAAAGGGATCTAAGGCTTACAAATGTTCTACTTGGAGGAAATCATAATTAAGGCTATTAAGGCCTTTGGGTTCCTGTGTGTATTTTAAGCAAATTAGGATTTTATGTGTCTTTTAAAGAGACAGTAACTCTTCCCTGTCCAATTAGTTCCTCTTCATGGCTGAGCATGCGCATTCAGTGCATGTTGTTGAAAGGGCATGTGTCCTCCTTTGTTCTTTGATGTAAATCATTGGTGTAAATGAAGGATTTGTTTTTTCTGCATTCCATATGTGAAACTCTGGATAACTAAAAGTAAAACCTAAGAAATGAAGAGAAGGGGTCCATTGTAATTTGGTACCAAAATTATTTTTAAAAACCAAATTATTCTTTAAATAATTTTTAAAGCATTTTAAGGCAGAATAATTGCTGTTACCTTTTATTTTCAAAATGGCATTGTTCCTATTAAAAAAGTATGTTCATTGCAAGACATTTATGAAGTACTGCAGAGTATAAAGAAGATTGATTCATTTTACCTCTTTGCATTAACTATGTTAACATTTTTGTGTCTTTTTTTTTCTTTTTTTAAAATTAAATACCACTATAGTTACATACAGTGTTATATTAGTTGCAGGTGTACAGTATAGTGATTCAACTATTCCATGAACCACCCAGTGCTCATCAAAACGAGTACAAAGTTATTTTGCCTATTTTACCCATCCCCTACCCACCTCCCCTCTGGTAGCCATCAGTTTGTTTTCTACAGTTAAGAGCTTGTTTCTTGGCTTGTTTCTCTTTTTTTCCCTTTATCATCTTTTTTTTCTGTTGCTTATATTCTACATGTGAGTGAAATCATGTGGTATTTGTCTGTCTTTGACTTATTTCGCTTAGAATTGTATTCTCCAGCTCCAGTCATGTCATAGCAAATGTTGGGGTGCCTGGGTGGCTCATTTGGTTAAGCGTCCAACTTTGGCTCAGGTCATGATCTCACGATTCTTGAGTTCGAGCCCTGCGTTGGGCTCTGTGCTAACAGCTCAGAGCCTGGAGCCAACTTCAGATTCTGTGTTTCCCTCTCCCTCTCCCTCTACCCCTCCCCTGATTGTGCTCTGTCTCTCTCACTCTCAAAAATAAATAATAAAACATTTAAAATTTTTTTTGTTTTTTTTTTTTTGTTTTTTTTTTGGGGGGGGGGGAACTCCACATTGTAAAATTCATTACCCGCAATTATTATATCACCATAAAAAATAGGAATTTTAACAAAGTTTGACATTCAAAAAGTGAAAATAAAAAAGTACATGATTTACAAATACATAAATATCCGTGCACACTTTTAGAATGATGGCTACTGGAAGCACAAGACCTTTTAAAATTCCAATCTAGACAAGACTGTCATTCCAACTGTCTCTTTCCTACATGTTGGAAATATCAGGAATCTTAAGAGAGCTGCTGTGGTCAGTGTCACATTCATCCCAGCCTCCTTCCTAAGCCTGTTGCTGATATTGAAAATGTGATGAATCTTTTGCCTTAGCTTTGATGCTTTTTCATTAATTCACTTCTGGTAGTAAACTGTGGCAGGTCTTCCACTTCAAATCCAGCAGCCATTTCCATCACTTTGTCTAAAAGGTCTTTGTTGTAACTGCAACCCAGAAAGAGGTTGTTGGCCTTACACCACGGAGAGGGACAGAAGCTGGGCCAAGCAGCCACCGCCATTGGGTGAGTCGCAGTAGTCAGGCAAATGGCACAGGATGAATTCCATGTGAACCTTCAATTTCTTCTCACTCTTCGAGTGGTAGTAGAACTGTTCTTAGTTGGCTGCCTGCCACACCCCCAAAACCAGCTCTTCCACCACAGCAGCCACCTCACTACCCAACATGGAGCCCTCTGCCACTGAAGCCTGTACCCCTACAGTCTTTGTTTTAAGGTCTCCTTTGTCTGATATTAAGTATTGCTACCCTGGCTTTCTTTTCACTCCTATTTGCATGATGGAGGTTTCTCCATCCCCTCACTTTCAATCTGCAGGTGTCTTCAGGTCTAAAATAAGTATCTTATAGGCAGCATATAGATGGGTCTTGTATTTTTACTCATTCTATCATCTTTTGTCTTTCGATTGGAGCGTTTAGTCCATTTACATTCAAAGTAGTTATTAATAGGTATGTATTTATTGCCATTTTGTTTCTTGTTTCATGATTGTTTTTGTAGTTCTTCTCTGTTTCTTGTTCTCTTCTCTGTGGGCTTTCTTTAGTGATGTATTTGGATTCCTTTCTCTTCATTTTTTGCATATCATTGTTTTTTGATTTGTGGTTATCATTAGGCTTGTATATAACACCTGCATGTTGCAGTCTAGATTAAGTTGATGGTCGCTCAAGTTTGAACCCATTCTTTACTTCTTTCCACTCCACATTTTAGGTTTATGGTGTCATACCCTTACATCCTTTAATTTTGTGAATCCCTTGACTGATTTTTAGAGATCTACTTATTTTTACTGCTTTTGTGCTTCCCACTTTGCTTACTTTTATTGTCTTTTCCTTTCCATTCAGAGTCTCCTTTGACATTTCATGTAAGGTTGGTTTAGTGCTCATGAACTCTTTTAGCTTTTGTTTGAGAAACTCTTTATCTCTCCTTCTATCCTGAATGATAGCTTTACTGTATAGAATATTCTTTGCTGCACCTATTTCCTATTCAGCACTTTATATGTATCATGCCACTCCGTTCTGGGTTAGAAAGTTTCTGCTGAAAAATCCCCTGATAGCCTTATGGAATTTCCCATGTACATAATTATCTTCTTTTGTCCTGCCTGCTGTTTTTAATATTTTGTCTTTATTACTATATTTTGCCATTTTAATTATAATATATCTTGATGTGGATCTGGTTTTGTTGATTTTGTTGGGCGTTCTCTGTGTCTCCTGGATCTGGATATTTGTTTCCTTCCCTAGATTAGGAAAAGTTTTCAGCTATTATTTCTTCAAATAAATTTTTTGCCCCCTTTTCTCTCCCTTCTCCAGCTCCTATAATGCAAATGTTATTACATTAGTTGGAGTCACTGAGTTCCCTAAGTCTCTTCTTGTTTTGCCTTTTTTTTCTTCTCCTTGCTTAGCTTCATTACTCTGTCTTCTAGGTTATTAATTTGTTTTTTTGCTCCTTCCAGCCTGCTGTTCATTCCATTATGCCTGGTTCTCATTTTATAGATTGATCCCTTTATCTCTGTGTTATTCCTTATTTGTGTTAAGGGTCTCACTCATGTCTTCTAATCTTCTCTTAAGTCCACTGAGTATCTTTATGACAATTACTTTAAATTCTCTATCAAGCATGTTACATATTTCTGTTTCACTTAGGTCTCCGGCTATGGCCTTGTCCTAATCTTTCATTTGGGACAAATTTCTCTCTTATTTTATCTGAGTGTCTGTTCCTGTGTTAGGAAAATCAGCTATGTCTCCTGGTCTTGAGGGTAATGGTCTTCTGAAGAAGAGGTTCTTTAGGACCCGCAGTGTAGTGTCCCCTGTTCCCAGGGTCTAGCATTTGAGGAGTATCTGCAATGTATGCTGTGTACACTCTGCTCTTTTGTCCTGGCCACTCTACCCTTCAGGCCACTTGTCTGTAGCGGCTTTCCTTGTCTGTTGTGGGCAGTGTTTGGTCCCTGGCCTGAATGTGGTAAGTTTTAATGAGGTATACTCTGGTCTGCTTGTGAAATAAAGGCATACTTCCCCCTTTGGAATTAATAAGTAATCTCCTAGGCAATATTTTTTCCCAATAAACTTTCACCTAATGGTGTTAGGATGGTGATGATCCCTGCCTTAATAAAATTATTGTATTAATGAGGGCAAAATGGTTAATCTAATTATGTGGCCACAGTCATTCAAATGCAATATTGTAAGATTGTCTACAAGATAACTGGCCTGAGCTCTAAAAGATCTCAATGTCTAGAAGGACAAAGAATAATGGATGAAGTATTCCTAATTAAAAGGACCCAGGAAACAAACCAAATGCAGTGCACATTTGATTGGTTTCTGGATATATGGGAAAAACAGGACAATTTTGGAATAGTTGAGGAAATGTGAATATACACAGCATATTAGTAATATTTTACCCATGTTAAATTGCTGAGGTCCTGCAATGGTATTGTGATTACATAAGACAATGTTCTTATTCTCAGAAGGAGTATGCTAAATTTCACCTGAAGTATTGTGATGTCCTTACTTTCAAATAGTTTATCAAAACTATATGTGTGCATTTCCATGCCTTTACTTCTATTCATAGATCTATGTGTGCATAGGGATATTGATATATAACAGGGAGAGAAAACGGGAATGATACTTTTTTTTAAAATAATGAACCTAGTTTTGATATGACTTATTCTTAGTGACTTAAAAATACCAGGATATCTGTTTATAATAATTGTTCTAAACCAAAAGTGTTTACAACTCTGATGTCCTAAAACCTCATCTAGAATTTGGAGATTTTGAAGTTCAGTTTACTGAAAATCAAATTCTCTTCTTTAAATTCCTGTTTCATTTTTTCAAAAACTAACTTCTCAAAATTAATGAATATAAACATAAAATTCATTAACATCTTGCATATCTTATTTTTCAAAATTTTTTCCTAAGCCATACTTGATTTTCCTTCACTTTGAAGGTCTTTATTTTTAACAAGTATAAAAAGGAAAGCAGAAAATAAAAATTTGTCTCTTTCATGTAATGTTACCCATATCTTAATAGTTGGGTTTAACTTTTCCTTTTTGTTAATTTTGCTCTAAAAAAATTCATAAACCTTAAGAAACTTTAACCTCCTTCACATTTCATTTGTGATTATTTTTCTCCTGAGTATATACTGTTGTATATGTTGCTTGAAATGTTTGAATTTATTGGGGAACTTGCTATCAAACCAATTTGATTTCTGTAGAATGTCACTCATTTTTTTCCCCTTTGGGATTATACAAGTGGATTCTTATTCTGAAAATATTCTCTTAACCCCTATTCTAATTTAGAAACATTGACTGCAAATCCAAAACTGTTTCCTTTCAAACTTAAAAAAAATACACATTCCTGAAGTCTTCAATTATATCTAGGGTCACAGTTTCTGTATTCTATTATAAACTCCCCAGTAACATAATAATTTGTGTTCTCAACACATTTTTCCTTGAATCCAAGTTAAGTACTGAGTGGCACCTTTTGTTGATTTTGCTGTTGGCTGAAAGATAGATTGTCAATAAAATAAGCCAAGATTTGTCTGATCTACTAAACATTTTTTTCCTTGCATTCCCCAACACTGTGCATAAATCTCATACATACTGTTCTCTCTCTCTTTGAGATATCCTCCTCAAACTTCTGCTTTCTCTTTAATACCCAGCTTCTATTACCACCTATTTCTTAGCTCTTCCAGGATAAATTAAATCTTCATGTTTACCCAAAACACTTGGTGGCATGCACATAAAATAAAATTTAAAAACCATGGTACCTTGTAGTGCTCTCACTGAACAAATCTAGGATAAGTTGAGCATTAAATACAGTAACAGATGACAGTCCACTGAATAAAATCCATGGTTCCCTACTGATAAAAACAGACAAATGAGGGAGAAGGGGAAGCTCCTCCTAACAACTGAATTCCCCCTTATCAATGGAGAAGGAATGATGGAGTTAGAAAATCACCTTTGAGAACCATCAGAGTAATAGTTCATTTAGGCAAGCATAAAAAAGAATACCATAACTATTGTGCATAATTATGATGAGGAACAGGATATTTATACAATCTTACTGTATTTTTTCAAAAATTACTTGTTACAGAGGTGAAAGTAATAACTTCATAGTATAGAAACCTGGAAGATAACATCTTAACTAAGGGATCAAGGTTAATATCATGAGTAATGGAACCAAATTCATTTGTTGCTCCTTGGCATGCACAAGAAAGGACACAACATCACTTCATACATTATCCAAAGAATGTGTGGCCAATCATGAGGGAGTATCAGACAAACCCAAGTAAACATTCTGTAAATAACTGACCTATTCTCTTCCAAAATGCAAGTTAATGAAAGAGGAGGTGTTCCAGATTAAGGAGACTAAAAAAGACAGTCTAATGCAGTGCATAAAGTTGGATGGGATTCTAGTGTAGGAGAAAAATAGATATAAATGACGTTATTGGAATAATTGAATATGGACTGTGGATTAGAAAATAGTATTATATCAATATGGCTGATGTAAGACAATGTCCTTATTTTTGGAAATATGTAGTGAACACTGAAAAAATGTAGAGATAAAAGAGCATAATGTCTGCCACCACTACTGAAATGGTTTAGAAAAAATAGCACATGCATACGTCTGTATATAATCTGTAAATGTAGGCATAT
The DNA here is from genome assembly GCF_046562875.1 of Panthera onca. NCBI lineage: Eukaryota > Metazoa > Chordata > Mammalia > Carnivora > Felidae > Panthera > Panthera onca. The sequence continues at coordinate 53,290,935 of NC_138356.1, read as the reverse complement.
ATCCATGTCTATGGCTATCTATACATCTGTGTCTGTAAACACATACATATATAGTTTTGCCACTTTTTGAGAGTGACCAAACACTATTTATAGTTTTTCATTAATAGGCAATTTGTTTTTGTCTTCCAAGGCCTGGAGGAAATGGAGGAGAACTGTGGTCAGAAAGCAGTGGCAAATTGGTCTCCAAATCTGTTTAGAACAGAGGTTTCTCCTGCATCAGAATGTTAGTCCATATCTCCCCACTTTAGCACATCTTAAAAGTCTAGTTTTGGATCATTTGAATGGTGTCCCCAGCCTTTCTAATTACACAGGTATGCTTGCTGTGTTACTTCAAAGGCCCTTTAGCCAGGATAGCATCTGTCTTCAAAGACAGGAGAGTGGCCCATTTGCAGGAAATTGTATGGTTTGGGTAGGTTTTTTTTTTTTTTTTCTTTGAACTTGTTAAGTAGAGATCCCTATTGAAGAAGTGCTGGCCTTTTGCTGTATGCCCAAACAGTGAAATACTTTCCATTTATAATTCTGAAGATTCTCTTTAACCTCTGCTAGGAGAACCCTGTAACTCAGTTTCTCCCTGTTCTCCTTTCTGTTGTATCAGCAGTGTTACTCTGAAATGTTTTTGTGAATGACATCTTAATTTGGTTGGTTTATGAGACTTAATATATTCCTACTTACGTTAGGAAAGAATTAGTATAGTGCTCTTAGTGACTAATCATCAAAAGGAATTTTGGTTATTTTGCTGCAGCTAAAAACAGAGCAAAGTGCAGGGAGCAAATTAAAAGGCACAGCCTAATTTGAAAAACTCACAGTTTTAATCATGCTAGAATGCATTTTTTCCCCTAGGTGCTATACATATATCTCTTAATGGGGAAAGAAAAAGCATGGCTTTTGTGAGAGCTGGATTCAAATTTGTCACAAACAAACTGTATGACCTTGGAAAGGTTTCTTAAACTCTCTGATCTGTTTATTCACTTTGATAAACAGAAATTATGAGTAATAAGCATTACTTTCAAAAAGTATGAAAGCATGTAGCCTGCAGTTTGTCACGTATTAGGTTCTCCAAAGTTCGTTTTCTTCTCCCCCACCCACCCTTTTTGACTTTCCTCTTTTTCATTGCTTCTTGTTCTGAGTAGACAGAATTTTCTCAGAATAAATATGGTTAAACAGCTAGATTTCAAACTGGGTCTGAGGTAAGGAATGCTGTGAGGCATATCGACAAAACATTTTAAAATAAACTGTTTATAAATGTTAAATGCAGACAATCGATTTAAAAATTGAAAACTATCTTCTGTAGGTCTGGAGATTTAATAGCGAATCATTCTCACTTCTGTTCAGGTGTGTGTGTGTGTGTGTGTGTGTGTGTGTGTGTGTGTGTGTGTGTGTGTGTGTGTGGTTTTAACAAGAGTGACCTACATTGAATGTAATAAAGCTTTTACTTTTTTCCCTTGCTTCACAGTGTAGTCCTTAATAATTGTTGCATAATAATGTTTGTCAGCCCTAAGGGTTTGTTAGTGTGTTTTTCATTAATGCAGCTTAAAAAAATTTTATTATCTTTGAAGAAACCTTTCTCTGGGACAGCATAGCTAGCAGTGTTTATTCTCAATTTTCAGACACAGTGGCATGATCCATGGAAGTTTCCACATCTAAAACACATGGAGTCTTTAATCTGGTTAGTTATGACACAGATTCTTCTTGAGGGCTGTGTTTATGACACCAAATAAGCCATCCAGTTTGCTTTCCATTTATTGTTTTAAAATTAAAAGTGGAATAAGCAGGAGTTACCAAACTAGTTTCTATTCTAGGAAGCAGGTGTACATGTGGAATAGTTGAATAGCTTGTGCATGATGGGAATATATATTGAATAGACACCATCCCTCCCATCCTCCCCTTTTAAAAACAACTTAATTTTTGTGTAGTCCAAATGGGGGAGATTTTTTTCTACAGGCAATTAGGCAGGTCAGACACTATGGCCCTTACAAAGCATGTAAAGCTATTTTGAAGAAGTGTTAGTGTAAGATGTACTTAAGCACTTTTTGGAATAAAATTCTGGCTCTGCTTGTGAGCAATTTGTTTTTCTCTATTTAAATAATTGGATTATCTTCTTATATAAACATGGAACTGTGCGAGAGTGGTAGTTTCACAATCTTCCTAAATGTATATATTTAGATCTCATGTTGGAGTTACCATTAGCACCAGCAGTCTGTCAACATTTCCATAGGGTTGCTTAAGTATGTTGTGAAAGCCCAAGCCAACCTTGGCAAGGGAAATCTGTGCTACACAGCAATTTCTAGCTATGGCTTATAGGACTGCACACATTCTAACTTTAAGCTTACTTTTAGCACTAGAACAGTTTTATAGAGTAAATTTTTTTCTTTCTCACAGATTCAGGTGAGTGGCTTATTTTATATAACAGAAGATCTGATTTTTTTGTCTCAAAAACATCATGTATCGTTGAAAAAAAATGAGCAGTCTCAAGCCATCTTATATTTTTCTCGGATTTCATCAACTAATTAATAGTGTTAGTAGTTGTTGAAGCTGAAGAGCATATGATTCTGGTGGTGGTATTTGCCCTCTTGAGTAGCTTAGTTTTGTGATGAGTGTGTTTTGATCCTTAATTATACACTTTCTCCCCTATTATCTGTCAGAATTAATGTCTGGTATAGGGATATGCATTAATATTTTTGTGTCAAAGAGTTTTAGGGGAGGAAAAGGAATAATTCTTATAGGGCTTGGCTTTCAAAATGAATGTTAATTATGGGAAATACTTCATCATTTGGGGAATTGTATATGCTAAATTGAGGGTTTAGGATTTTATTTTTTATAAGAGGCTATATATACATAACTACCTTTTTCCATTTATGTGACTTGTCATTTTACTTAGGGTATTAACGACCATTTTGAAAACATGTTTTTGGAGAATTTTGAAATCCCATTTAATTCTTTTGAATTTTTATGTTCAACCTGAGCTGCTTGCTCCTCAAGTTTGGGCAGACTGTCTTGATTGTTAATGATGTCTGACTTGTTAAGTTAGAAGGAGAATGTATTTCTCATGTTATGGATATGTTTGTTGCGCCCTCAAACAGACCCATGTAAGACTTCATGTTTATTTTGCAACTTTGTCTTAGTTCATTATCTTTCCTTGGCCTGCAGTTATTGATTATTCTGGGCTTCTCTATGACATCTTAGCTGTCCCACTTGAAGCATGCATGAGTCACGCCTCATAGAGGCTTTCTGCTTCCCTGTTCCATGTAAAAAAAAAAAAACAAAACAAAAACCTGCCCAGTGAATCACACTATGGCCACAGTTAACTGTGGTTGTAAATGTACTTCTCAGGTGCCCAACTATGGGGATTATGGCTCAAATGGCACTGGCATGGGCAAATAATGAGCATATAACTGTGCTCATTTTTTTCCTTTTTTGTTTTTCAAGTTATTAGCACTTCACATGTTATAATAAATCCATAACTCCATTTAGCTCTCTCCCCCCATATTTTAAAATCTCTTGGTAGCCTTGAGTTTTTGTACAGTGAGATACATATTTTTGTAAGTGAAGCAAGAGCATCTAATTAAAGACCTTTAATCCTGATGTCATTAAGAATATTCATCTCTAAAGATGATTTCCATGTTGGGGGGGGCTTATAAATTTTTAGAAATAATATTTTCCCAAGGATTACTTCTAGAGATAAAGACCTATTAAGTCATTCATTCATTGTAGGTGAATAAAATGGAATTATAAATTATTAAATAATTAACAAATTTTTAGGTAGCCAATTAATAAGGATTTCTCAAAGCTAGTACTTAGAGAAGTTAAATTTTTATAAGGCTTTTACTTAACAATATTGTTACCTGTTACAGAACTCATGATAAAAGCTGAGAAGAGATAATGAGAAATATGGTTTAACTCTAGAGATTGTAAAATTTTGGAATTCTTGGTGCAAGTTTGTCTTTTATTCTCAATTTTTTTCTAGAATAAATTCATGCTAATCTAGCTCCTCTAAAACGTTAATGGAAATTTGAGAAATTTTTCTCTGTCTAAGCTTTGTTAACATTGTTAGTTTTAACGTCTATTTTCTTTCTGGGGCATGGTGAGTATAATAATCTAGAGCATTAACATTCGTTGTCTTTATATCAAAGATCAAATTGCATGTTCCGTGATGCTATTTCCTATAAATATTTACAACTTAGTGTAAAACTTAGTAAAGTATCCTAAGATAGCAATTTTTCATTTTGCTCAAATCTTTCATAGCTCCTTAACTCATGACCTTGATTACTTAGTTGAGTTTGAGCTTGGGTAGTTCACATGATTAAAGGATTTTTATCCTAATGTTGCCAAGTTCTAGTGGGAGGATCTGTTCCCAACTCAATTTGTATAGGATCCAATAGGCAGGTTTCTTGTTATTGGTGCCAGAGATAGGGTTTTTCATTTTAAACCTGTATCTTGAATTTGGGATTGGGAAGCACAAATATTAGCGATTTCATAAATTTGAATGATGAAGTTAACTGTTTACTTTTAAAAATTTGTTGAAATTGTAATGTTGTACTAGCAAAGATGGAGCAAAGCTAAGAGGCCAACAGCCCATTGTTAAGTCCCATTATTTTAGAGTTAGAAATTTGTACCTTTTGTCAGGAATGGATTCCTTCACTAGGAAGGAATTTAGATTTCTTTTTGCTTGGCAAGGGCTAAATTCTGAAACAGGGGAACACTTTTAAAAAGTGTTAGGAGTATATTAGAAACAGATGGGCATTCAACACCTACATAAAATGCTCAATGGGATAAAATGTGAATAACTGGATTTAATTTAACAAAGGATCAAACTTAAAATACCAGCATTCATAAAAGACCAAACTTACTTTTCAATTTAAGAGGAACACAAATCAAATAACTAGAATTAAGAAAAAGAGGTTATATTTATGCTGTTTTTCTCTCTTTATATACTTGTTAGTAATATAGGTATTTTGACCTGGGTTCTGCCTGATAATTTTTCTTGTTTTATATATATCCACATATTCCTTTCCCTGTCAGGGAGATATGTGTAGACTTGTGTTAATAGTACTGCCTAACACCTTTCTGAAATTTGTTAATGTTTTATGTGATATATTTCATCTTTAGAATTTTGGGTGGGTCTAGACTTAGAAAAAAGTGTTTTGGTTGGAATGATGAAGCTCTGGATCTCAGCAGGCTTTAGTGTTGGAAAAGTTGAAGCTTACAGAGAGAGCAAATAAACATGGTCATCAAAGCTGGGAATTAAGATCTGTTTATTCACCTGCACAGTTGAATTAAACCTCCTAGCAATAGGCAGAGCCATTTAACTTATTAAGATCCTGACCAAATAAATTAGTCCTGTTTAAAGTCTGTTTTTGCCTGGCTTTAGATACGGAGATTGCTGTAGTCACCATATAATGGATGAAGAAATTCTTGTTGAATTAAGTTACTAATTTACAAGATAGAGACCACTAGGATAGTTGACATTGGACAATGGTTCATTCAACTGAAAAGTCTATTTGACGTTTGGGGCATGAAGCTTCAAATTGCAAAAAAAAAAAAAAAAAAAAAAAAAGAAAAGAAAAAAGAAAAAAATGTGCTCTTATCCTTCAGTGTTGAGGAGCACTATTAATGGCTAGAGAAAATGGGTGACTGGGAACAGCACTTATGTTGGATATGGCTTACATCACTTTTGCTTTAAGAGAATTCCTCATTTGTGGGGTTATAAAGATAGCAGATATGGATTGAGATAAGTATTCCCTGATTCATTTTCATTAAGTCAGTCAAGGTTCAAGTAAATAAAGCCTTGCTTTTAATGATTTTAAGAATACCTTTAAAAAATGTGGAGCACAATTTGTTGACTCTAAAATCTTCGTGATCCAGATGAAAGTTGGCTTCAGATACATAAAGACAAAACAAAAAGCCTTTAATTTATGTTTGTTCTCTCGGTTCTGTAATTCTCTTTTCTCCATATTTGTTAGTATAGAATGTGATTTATGGTGATAAAGAGCTCTCAGTTTAGCTTTTGAACTAAAAGTATGGTTTCAGCACTTGTTTGTGATGATAGTCTTTTTAAACCATTCTACGTATGTAAATCTTCCAAATTTTGTCTTAATAAGCTAATTGGGAATTTGGACAACCTTGATATAGTTCTTTTCCAAATCTATAGTTAAATTGAAGAGCAGAATGCAGCCAGCAAACTAACCGCAGACATTACAGGGGGTTCTGAACACAGACATGTTACAGGGGGTTCCGAAGTGTGGGGCTCCCTTTGATGCATCTCCAACTAGCAACCTCTGCCCTTGCCTTAGTCTCGTGGTTACTCCTATTTAAGGGTTTGCCTCTCACAAGAGTCATCAATTGCTTCCCCAAATATCATGCCATAGGGTCTTTGTGCTTAAGGTGGGTTATGTTCTTAGCCCTGAAAATAAAAATGAGTTGGGTTCTCCTAGTCACCTCCCCTGTCAAAGCCATTTTGTCCATCATATAGCTGATGAGTACTCCAGTTCTGTTCCTCTCACCCAGATTTCTGCACCATATCCACCCTCTAATTTTTACCCCTTTCTTACACAGAGAGGGTGAGCCAAATCTCAGTTTTTGAAACTTACCTACTCTTTACACCCTGCTCAGGATGCTAATAACCATATCGGAGTAGAATCTCTTCAGAAGACAGCTGGGGAAATTGTAAATAGTATAGGCTTATTTTCATTCAGCTGTATGAAAATGCTTTATAAATCAATATTGTCAGAGTCAGGTCTAACTGAAATCCTACAATGAGCATAAAAGCAGGAGAATCAACCCAAAAACAGACTTTACGGTAAAATAAAGGTGGATATAGGGTTGGGGCACCATAAATGTCTTAGTGAGAAATAATAAGAGCCTGAATTATGAGAGAATTAGTGGAAATAAGGATAGTGAGTTGGAATTAAGTGTATAGGAGGAGACATTATCATAGAAGCCACAGGAGGAATAAAACTTTCTGAAGTGACCCAGGCTACAGGAGTTGTGAGGACCAGAAACTGAGAATGAGGTCTTGCATTAAAGTTTAGAAAACTGGTCGTGGTCTTCAGAAAAGTAGTGTTGGGGATAAGTGAATGGGTGGTTGTGGTAAACAGAGGAAGCAGATAGAACTGATGCTTCCAGAAAAATAAGAGAGTGATACTGGTTTTGTTCATTGCTAGGAAAAGATGCTCACAACTTAACTGAAATTGAACAAGTTAGCATACATGTAAAGTATGGTCAGTTATGAAAAATAAAGTTATGTTACACATACAAAAATGTATATATGTCTAGAAAGTAGACTTCTAAAATATAATGAAGAATTATATCTGAGGAAGTAACTTTTTGTCTGTGTCGATTCTTTTTTTTTTTCCAACATAGTTGCAGATTTTGGAAAATATGGTAGTAAATAAGAAACAATTTGGAAAGCATCAATAGGTTTGTAAATAAGAGAAGGTCCATGAAATAGACTCCATATGCAGATAAAGCAGTTGAACAGTTTATAGAAAAAAAATCCTGGGATAGGTGGGAAGAATCAGATATTAATGGTCAATTCAAAGAGCAACCTTGGCCCTAATTCCTGGTTTCTGAGTTCCTTTCAGAAGAAGAACAAAACTCCTGTTTCAATATCTTCCTAGAAGAGAAGCTATAAAAATCAAATCAGGGCCGTTGGGAGCCCAGGAGAAGCAGGGAGAGCATCTTGTGGAACTAAAACCTGTATAGATCTGTTACAACTAGCTGTTAATATATCAGATGTTGAGTCATTATAACTACAGGAAAGGTGTGGTATACAGCTCACTTTGTTGTATGGCTGCTAGTTTGAATACTTAGGGCTTCATATTATTTTATATGCAATAAAAATTGTATGTAGGGCAAAGAGGATGTGGCCTCAAAGCTAAAGTCTCAATAGTTGCTGAGTTTTCTGGTCCTTCTCTTCTTTCTTCTGTGGGTTAACCTGATAAAATGAAGTCAGTGTGACCTCCTATATCTTGTTATGTTTATGACTTTGCTTGGTATAGTGATAACTAAAAGTTATATGAGTTTTTCATATTTTAGAAATTATATTAGGTTATAAGATTTTATATCTGAATTTTATACTAGGGCTAGAAACAGTATTTTGTTTCTTTAAAATTACTCTTTTTATCATTAGATATAGTAAAGTTTATAAGGTTCATACATCAATTTTCCAGATGCTATTTCAACATTTACTTAGTATCATCCCACCTCGTCCATCCAGTAGGATATTTCTGTTTAAAAATAACCATAAATGTAAGTAATATTACATAGGTGAGCATCCAATATAATTTATAGAATCTTCAAAAGAGATGTAATTATAAGTAACAATTACATTATCCTGAAGTTAGTGTATGGCCTTTGTACCCATTTTTTTTCTTGTTTAAAACCTTCAGATACAATTTACTTATAAATTATGCACATTACTTGTAAAAATGTACAGCTGGATAGGTTTTACGACTATATACGTTGCCCATCACCTCCTGTAGTGGGTTAAATAGGGTCCGCACCCCCAACCCCTGCCCTCATTCATGTCCACCTGGAGACTCAGAATATGACCTTATTTGAAAATAGGGGCTTTGCAAATACATTTAAGTATGCAGATCATACTAGATTAAGGTGGTCCCTAAATCCAATGACAGGGTCTCTGTTAGCGACAGGACACACAGAGGTACATAGAGAAGAAGACTATGTGCCAATGGAGTCAGATTGGAGATCTGCCACCAGTCAAGGAAAATCTGGGGCCACCAGAAGAGAGAAGGATTCTTCCCTATGGTCTTCAGAGGAAGCATGGCTCTATGGACACCTTGATTTCAGACTTCTAGCCTACAGAACTGAGAGAATGAATTCCTGGTGCTGAAGTCACTACATTGTGGAATTTGTTAAGGCAGGCTTAGGAAACAAACATACCTGCCAAAAATTCCGGTATACCCCTTTCCAGTCAGTCTTAAACCCTCAAAGGCATTTAATGTTCTGTGTCCCCATAGATTAGTTTCACGTGTCCTTGACATCAATATAAATAGTTATATGGAGTATACCTTTTTCTTTTTTTAATCTGACTTTCTTTGTTCAACATAATATATAGAAGTTTCATTCCTGTTCATGAAAGTGTCAGTAGTTTTTTTCATCATTAAAATACACTACAATTTATCCATTCTTTTGGTCACAGACATGTGGATTGTTACCTCCTACTTATATTTTATACATTTAGGACATCTGTAGTTGTCACTGGTTTAGAAGTTCTACATTACTGTTTTTGAGGTTGCTACCTAGAGTTTTAGCAAATACATTTAACTTGACAAAGTTTAATTCGTGTTGGTCTTCTTCACTCAAAATATAGAAACTTGAAATGCTTTTTGTTTTCCCTCCTCAACTCTTCCACATTATTGCTGTTAAATATAAGATATGTATTATTTTTAAACCTTGGAAATTAATCATTACTTTTTAAAAACTGGAACTTTTAATAGATACACCAACATTTCTCAATTGATTTGATCACTATTGCTTATATTACATTCTACTTCCTTCTGGGTTCCATTTCATTTTTCCAATACATACAGTTTATTCTTTTGGTGAGTGGTTAATAAGTTTCTTGCCTTTAATTTGGCTGAATGGATCTTTATTTTGGCCTCATTCTTAAACTATCATTTAATTGCTTGTAGAATTATAGTTTGATAATTTTCTCTTAGCATGCTGAAGAAAATATTTCACTATCTAACACTTATTATTTCTGATGAGATTTCTGCTAGAGGCCAAAATTGTATTCCTTTGTATGTACAATAAAACCTTGGATTGCAAGTAACTTACTCTGCAAGTGTTCAGCAAGACAAGCAAACATTTCTAACAAATTTTAACTTGATAAATAAATGAGCGATGTCTTGCAATACAAGTAGTATATGATGCCGAACGTCACATGAGCACAACTGAGCCAATGGTTCTTGCAATTTGCTTTGATATACAAGTGCTTTGGATTACAAGCATGTTCCAGAATGAGTTATGCTCGCAAACCAAGGTTTTACTGTTTCTCTCTGGTTTGACTTCATTCTTTAGTATGAATATGCTGTGTTCAGATGCAGACTTATTTTTACTGATCTCCTCAGTTCTACGAAGCTTTCATCTAAGAATCCATCTCTTTCTTTAAATCTGGAAACTGGTCAGCCATGATCTCTTTGGATATTACGTCTTACTCATATTCTCTATTTTTTGATAGTACAACACCTAATAATCATGTATTAAAACTTTTTCTTTTTACATGCTTCGTACCTTTTTCACATTTTCATCTTTTTTGGTGCTACAGTTATTTAAACATGTTTTCTAGTTAAATACCTTTTTTTTCCCCTAACGTACCATTCAACTTGTCTATAGAATTTTTTTTCAGTTTTAAAATTTTCATTTCTTTCTAACTTGCACGGTCACTATATGATACTGTTTCTTCCCATGTGATTTCTAGTTCTTGTTTTATCTCTTCAAATATTCTGAAGATAATCATTTTAGACTTTCAGATGGTTCTATTACATATGACTGGTTAGGTGTGAAGTCTGTCTTTCTGAGATTGATGACTCTTCCCCATGGAGGTTTGCTTGTACGTGTGATTGGTTCATTTTTTTGTTTGTTTGTTTAACATTTGTTCATTTTTGAAAGGCAGAGACAGAGTGCAAATGGGGGAGGGGCAGAGGGGGAGGGAGACACAGAAACAGAAGCAGGCTCCAGGCTCCGAGCTATCAGCACAGAGCCCGATGCGATGCGGGGCTGGAACTCACAGACCATGAAATCATGACCTGAGGTGAAGTCGGCCACTTAACCAACTGAGCACCCAGGCCCCCGGTGATTGGTTCATTTTGATGTGAAGGTTGTTTTCCATGCAAGTTCCAGGCCTCAGGATTGTAGAAAACTTTATAAGGTAGTTTGATATTTGTTACTTTGTGGGTTTTCCTGGATTGACATTTTTATGTTAGCCTCTTGATTTAGTTATTTGACACCGGATTGATAGTTTGAACTTGTATCCCATACTTGGATATATTGTGGATTTGGGGGTTCTTGTGCCTCATAGGCTATGTTTTCTCTCTATTGTGCTCACCCACTCTATTCCCCTAATCTGGGGTTGAAATCTTCTCTGGAAAATTAGGGCAGGGGCTTCTAGTACTGGTTTCATGTGCAAACAGCCCTCACAACTCCAGTCTACATAAGGAGACCCAAGTGTCTGGTCTTCATGTGCATATTTCTTGGCCTTGATTCAAGACCCTGACATAAGGTCTGCTTCTGTCTGGTCTAACATCTCCACAGGCCATGGTAGACCTTCAGCCCTACCTCTGAGTTTCCTCTTTGTTTCTAAGTTTGGTTGTGTATTAACCGTTTGTTTTTTTTTTTTTTTTTTTTTCAGGTTGGGAGTGGATATTTTGTTCCACATTTCTATGTGATTAGAGTAGGACCAGAGACCCTTGTCTCTTCAGCATGTTGTATTGACCAGAGGTCTGATCATACTTCTATTTGAATGTGTGTTTTGTGTTTTCTCTTACAGCTAGTTATGTATCAAATCCCATTTGCAAGGGCTGTTTGTCTTGTTCAAAGGACAACGGGTGCAGCCGATGTCAACAGAAGTTGTTCTTCTTTCTTCGAAGAGAAGGCATGCGCCAGTATGGAGAATGCCTGCATTCCTGTCCATCTGGTTACTATGGACACCGAGCCCCAGATATGAACAGATGTGCAAGTGAGCAGTTGACTTTTGTCTACTATTTACTGTTTATGAAACTTGGGGGGAGCGAAATTGAAAATTTTGGCTAAAAACAAGTATAATTTTAATATGCTACAGAAATAGTGCAATCTTTAACTTAAAATTCAGTGGGGGTAGGATAAGAATATTTTTATCTTTTGTCTAGAAGTACATTGCATACACACTTTTTATTTTTAGGTTATTTAAGTATTTTTTGTATAACAAGCATCTCCAACATAAGCTTGTTAAGAAGATCTGTATAAGGCATACTTAGCGCAACAACAAAATCCCCAAGGAATTTAAATGTCTTTATACTGGGAACATTGTCTCCACTTTACTACAGTGTCTATGGCTTCTTTTAGCCTCTTTTTTTTTTTTTAATTTTTTTTTTTTAACGTTTATTTATTTTTGAGACAGAGAGAGACAGAGCATGAACGGGGGAGGGTCAGAGAGAGAGGGAGACACAGAATCTGAAACAGTCTCCGGGCTCCGAGCAGTCAGCACAGAGCCCGACGTGGGGCTCGAACTCACGGGCCGCGAGATCGTGACCTGAGCCGAAGTCGGACGCTTAACGGACTGAGCCACCCAGGCGCCCCTTTTGCCTCTTTTTTTTATCTGAGTTTGTAATCCATAGTTTAATCTATAATACATTATATTAAAGAGTTCTGTAAAGCACCATTACTAATAAAAGATTTAACTAAAATATTTAGTTCATTTTAGAATATTCTGAGTTCTAAGTTTAACAATTAGAAAAAGTATTAAGGAATGGCATTCTGTACATAGTCATACAGGAATGATTTTTATCTTTTAATCCAAAAATCACTTATAAAATGATTCTCAACTTCTAAGTGAATAGTAGTAATTGGAATTAAAAAAAAAAATGAATGACATACCAAAAGAACATCCCTTTCTTTAAGGAGCTTAAATGTTAGGGCATAGAGAGGATAAGGAAAAAAAACAAAACAAAACATGGAGCGAAATGACAAAATGACAAAAGGGTAAAAGTTTAATTTTAATTCAGTACACTAAGCTATATCAGCAAGCAGTATGTTAAGGGAGTAATTTAATTACCTCCCATTAATACTGTATACATGGCTATTAAATCAGCCAAGGCCTTTAGATTAGAGGAGAGTTTGAATTGAATCATCCAAGGACAATATTATTTTGGAAGAAGGCAGAACTAATGGTGGGAGGTTAAATAGATTTTAGAAAGAAGGAGACACACATGTGTAAAAATAATGTGCTTGGAGAACAATAAGTCCCATCTGGGATGTGGTTGGTATTTTGGCAAGGCCATTTAATCTACATTGCTGAACATTTAGTATCCTCAGTCCCTACCCATGAAATGGTCTTTGTGCCCTCAAGTCACTGTGACAAGTAAAAATGTACCCAGACATTTTTGAACACCTCCTGGATGATTAGTCCAATCTATAATACATTATCTCTGGATAAGAACCATTGAGTTGGATGGGCTTAGTAGGAGATGTGGTTGGAACTGAGAATGGAAAGGGACAGAGGTTGGAGTGCAAGGATAAAGGACTTGAATGCTGTGCCAAGGAGTCTGGATATTACCTACAGGTTTCAAGCAGGAGAGGACTGAAGAAGTTGCTTTGTTCAGGATAGTTTTAGTGTCAGTGGGGGCAATGAATTGGAGAAGGACAGAAAGTAGAGGAAGGCTACTGTAACAGTTACAGTTGAGAAATCACATTCTGATGAAAGGTCTGTGGGTAATGAATTCCAGAGATTTTAAAAAATAGAATCAAGGAGACATAGAAACTAATTTCAGAGAGTGAAAAGAGAATCAAATTTGGTCCTAAGTTTTCTAGGTGGAATAGTAGTTTCTCTCTGGAATTCTCTCTGGAATAATTTTCCATTAACAGAGATAGAAATACATAGGCTCAGTGAAAATTCGCATCTGCTTCTATTTCATGGAATTGTTTGGATTAACAATTACAGAGACAGAACTCCCAACCTCTGACAACAGACTGTCTAATTTTTCAAGTATGTACCTTTCCTTAATTTTTTGATTTGGGGGCTATCTAGTAATTTGTCTGCCATAGTTTTTTTTAACTTCCATGGAATGATAGGTTTACCTTAAAAGGGAGTCCTAGTCAGATTGCGTTAGACCACCTGGTGGGAGGGGGCAGGATTTGCGTTCCTGAATATTTGGTGCATTTTTCATTCCATACCATCAGTGCACAAGGAAGATGAGGTAAGAGTGTAGATGGCTCCAGGCAGTTATTCCAAGTTCTAGGCCTAGCACTTATGGAGTCTGCGTATGGACAGTACCCTGACAATGTAATGTGTTACTCAACCCTAGGACATTGGCAAGTCCGAGGGGCTGCTAATAATAACTATGCAGGGACACTGTTGTAAACCAGGACTGTCCCAGGCAAACCTGTATGGATAGCCACCTCAGCAATACTTTATAGTGTATCAACAGATATATCTTCAAACACATTTTGGCTAAGTTTATCCCTTTTCTCAGAAAGGAGAGCAGTGACTGTAAATCAGCCTTGGAAAGAGAATTTCCATGTGAGAATGGGTTTGCTGTGGTTATACTTATTATAACTGAATGTAATCGATGTTGCAGTTTACTGACTTAGAGGAAATCATTACTTATCTGGTACAAGCTGGAAGGGCTTATGAGTAAGATTCCTGTGAATCAAAGTGAAAGTGGAAAATTATTTCTTAATTCTCACTATGTGACTTTGGATGGCCATGATTCTTTCATACCAATTATTTGATTTTTCCCCCATACTTTGCATATATTCCATTGTTGTTTGTATTGTATTCAGAGGATGAGACAGAGTTAAATTGGAAAAGCTGTTACAGACTTAGAATTTGAAATCATACCCACTTTTTATTAAGCAATTATTGCTCTACAGTAGAGAAAAAAAATTATACTTCAAGCAACAGTAGCTTTAAATTTTTTTTTAATGTTTATTTATTTTTGAGAGAGAGCGAGCGAGCAAGAAAGAGCATGCATGAGTGAGCAGGGGAGGGGCAGAGAGAGAGGAAGACACAGGATCTCAAGCAGGCTCCAGGCTCTGAGCTGTCAGCACAGAGCCCGACGAGGGGCTCAAACCCACGAACCACAAGATCATGACCTGAGCTAAAGTCAGACACTTAACAGAATGAGCCACCCAGGCACATTAGCTTTTTAAAAACATTCTTTTTCAGAGAGTGAGAGAACAAGCAAGGGAGAGGGGCAGAGGGGAAGAGAGAGGAGAGAATCCCAAGCAGGCTCCATGCTTAGTATGCAGCTGGATGTTGGGCTCAATTTCATGACCCTGCCAGGACAATGACCTGAGCCCAAATCAAGAGGTGGACACTCAACTGAGTGAGCCACCCAGGTGCCCCAAGCACAGTAGCTTTATAAAACTTCCTAGCACATCTGTTTTAAGATTTTAATTGCAAAGCAGTATCTTCAGAAGGAAGATTTGCTTTATGAAATGTTGGCTGGGTGTGGCCTCTTGGTACATACAGTATGGAGCTTATAAAGCCAGACATGCTTTTAAAAACCAATTCAGTATCCATTTGAAGCATATTATGAAAAATATATACACTCAAGGACACTAAGAGCTGCCATTGTCTCTGATGGTGTTAGGTGATATTTCTCTCATTACTTTTTTCTCATTTATTGAAAAACTCATTTACATGAAAAAACCTTATTCCTTAGATAGTTACAAATATTCTTTGTAGAAAGCTTAGAAAGCACATAGGCCTTAAAAAAACAGCAAAAGCAAAAATTAAAAAAAACACTCAAAGATAAAAAAAGTTAACATTTGGCTTTTACCCTCAACTTTTGTTTCTATGTATATTTATGTCTTTCTCCCTTTACAAGTGTACCCCTGTTCTATTTTGTAACTTGTTTCAACTTAATGGATTTTGAACATTATGTTAATGTCATTAAATATGGCTGCATATATCCTACTGAGTGGATATATCCTAATATATTTAATCACCTATTAAGAATTTGATTTTAGTTTTTCAATAATATGAAGAATATTCTTATATAGTCTCTCATATACACACTTTAGTTTTATACATTTATCTGATTTACATAAGATAAACTTTTAAACATAAAAACATGTTTTCAGCTTTAAGATTAACATGGAACAATATCACATATTTAAAGACTTTTGATATATATTGCCAAATGGCCTTCTAGAAAAGTTGCACCAGTCCACATCTTAACTAATAGCAGACATTTGCCCTTGCGTCTAACAATAAGTGCTATTTACAAAAAGTACAAAAAAATGCATTTTTTGGTTTAATATTTTCTTTGGTAAGGTGAAGTTCATTTGTTTTTTACCTGAATATTGGCATTATATGACATTTACCAGAATCTCTGGCTTTTTTTCTTCTGTTTGCAAAACTTTCTTGTTCTTAGTGATTAAAAAACTTTAAATGAAATATCACAAGAAATTTATGTTCAAGATTATGAATGGAGAGTTCAACGGATTATCACAAAAAGGGCAACTTGTGCAACTGCAGTACAGGTCAAGAGGAATGTTAGCGCCCCAAGAATGCTTATGAGGTCTTTTAACAATCACTCCTATCTCTTCTGCCTCCACAAAACTACCATCCTGACTTGTAACCAAAATACATATAAAAGATTCTCATGATCCTTTATAAAGATCTATAAATTGGAAACAACCCAAATGTCCAAGCAACACAACATTGAAAAAATGCATAACATATTAAAAAAGAAAATATATAAAAGAAATGAATGAACTACCTCAACATGCAGCAACATAGAGAAATCTCACAATGTAATGTTGAATGAAGGAAGTCATAAAATGATACATTGACATACATTGTGAAAATAGTTAAAACTAATCTGTGGTACTAGAAGTCAGGATTGTGGTTCTTCTATGCGTTTATTGAACACTTCCTTTGTGCTGGATTTTGTACCGGTTACCTATCGATACGGTAATGAGTCATAATTAGTTGGTGCCCTTGAGTTGCTTATGGTATAGTGTAGTGGTTCTCTACCATGGGTAACTTCTCCCCTTAGGGGACATGCAGTAATGTTTGCAGATATTTTTGGTTATTACAGTTGAAGGGATGCTGGTGGATAGACTATAGATACTGCAAAACATTAGACAAAGGCATAGGACAGCCCCCTGCAACAAAGAACCATGCGGCCCAAAACATCAGTAGCATTGAGGCTGAGAAACCCTATTCCGGTGGAGCAGGCAGACAAGTAATCAATTAGTTCAGGGTGGGGGTGTGATAAAGGGTGCTAATTTGCTTCTGTTTGCTACCAATTACTCTGTTAGATACATATTTTCTCATTTTTCAAAGAAGCGTGCAGAGGATGTCATACTATTTTTATTTTCTGTATGAAGTTTCCTAAACTGAGTGAAACGCACTTTCCGAAGGTTGGGTGGATTTCATCAATGGGGGAGATGACCCTTATAGAGACTATAGGCATTTTCAGAATTGTTAGGATTAAGCATTCTAGGTAAGAAAAAAAGAAAGGAAAAGCACACTTGAAGGTGTGGAGACACACAGAAAATCATCCACTGTTAAGCAAAAAGGAAGGTGATTGAGTCCAGTTCCACTGCATAACCAGAAATGATAGTTAAGGTGGCGGGGACTGAGTTTGACAGACCTTTTGTGCTAAAGTTAGTCGGTTTAAGCACCTTCCTGAAGCCACAAGTAGTCAGTGACGGATTTTAAGTAGGGGAATAAGAAGAGGAAATATTTTTCTTTTGGCAGAATGAAATGTGAGTTAAAGGGAAGTCAGCAATGAAGGTGGCAAGGGCAATAATCTAGGTTAAAAAAATGAAATGAGAATAGATATTTCCTTCTCAGACCTTCCCTGACTAATCTGTCTAAAATGTTAACTTTCCTTCCCAATGTTTCCTTTCTTCATTTTTTATCTCTCCCCCCTTTCCTCATTCTTTCACTCCCTCCTTTCCTCCCTTCTTTCCTCCGCACTATGGGTAGCTAACATACTCAAGGTTTTGCCTGTTTTATTCACTTCTCCCAATAGAATGTAAGCTCCAAGAGGGGAAGGGATTTAAGACTGTTTGGCTTGAGTACAGGCTTACGATCTGCAGAACAGTGTTGACACACTGGGTGGCTCAACACATTTATTCAATGAATAAATGAAGGTAATCGTAGTGGAAATGGGAATGAGAGAGATATTGAGGGATAATCAACAGGACTTGATAATGAATGGGATGTTGACTAAAGGTGAAGGGAGACTGAGATTACTCTTATGATTTTGGCTTGGAAGTTGGGTAGTGAATTTATGAAGGTACGGAATAAGAGAAGGTACATATGTGCTGGCAAGAAAGGCCATTATGGTGGAGAATGGGTGTTTTGGGACATGTTGAGTTCAAAGTGGTATGAGATATCCTGGGGAAAGGTACCCCAAGGGCAGTTAGATGTAAGCATTCAAAGCTCTCAAGGGAACTCTAAACTTAGTCTTTGGCAGAAAATACTATGACCTACTCTGCATGCTTCTTTGAAAAATAAAATGAGAAAATATAGATCTAACAGAGATCATGAGTAATCTTTTATATGTGTTTTGGTTACAAGTCAAGATGGTAGTTGAGGGAGAAGAGAGGGGAGTGATTGTTCAAAGACCTCACAAAAGTTCTTGAGGCACTAACATTCCTCTTGACTTGTATTATGGTTGCATATGTTGCCCATTTTGTGATAATCCATTGAACTCTCCATTTATAATCTTGAACACAAAATTGTGGTATTTTTACTTTATGGATGAAATTTCCTAAACTGAGTGAAATACACTTTCTAAAGGTTGGATGGATTTCAGCAATGGGGGAGATATTGTTTAAACAATAGAACTGTTGACCTTTATGGGAGGAGTTTCATTGTTACTACTGGGGCCCTGTCCTCATTGCTCTGGTTTGAGGGAGCACATGGAATCTTAGGCAAGCAGACATGGTGATTGTTGGTTGAAAAGTATCTATTGACAGCAAGATGGCTCTTGAATTAGGAGATTGTGTGTGTGTGTGTGTGTGTGTGTGTGTGTGTGTGTGTGTGGTGGAAGGAGACTTGAATGGGAAAGAGCCATATGAGGTGGAGAAATAGGGGAATGATTGAAGAAACAAGGTCACTGAGGAGACAGAAGAACATAGGATCCAAGACCTAAGTGGGAAAACTAGCCTTAGATGAAAGGCTTGTCTAATCAGAAATCTATAAAGTATCTATATCCTATCAGTCAAGCATTTGTTTTATTCATTTACAAGTAAGGGGATCAGAAATATGCTGAAGTGGCAGGAAAAGGATTAACTTTTTATGTATAAGAAAATACATATACATTTGTTGCCAGAGGCAGTGTATTTTCAAAAATAATTTGTAAACAAAAAATTACAGAAATGAGATCTGCATCTAGAGAATTTGCTACTTTTGTTTTTAGCTCCTTCTTCTGTATTTGATGATTCTGCCCTTCTCTTTGGCACTTTGTAAAAATGTGTTTTAGGCTAAGAGAATGTTAGCATTATGTTTTTGAAATGACATAGGTTTAAAAATGAGTAATTTAGAACATACAAGAAAATTCGCAGTTAAATGTAACCATCCCTTAATTTGTGAACTGCAAGACCAATGTTGAAGGGTTTTTAAAGAATTACTGCATGTCAAATTTGAGTACTTTTAAAAATACCTGCCATTCTTGAATCATGAAGTTTAATGATGCATTTGGAAAAAGGGTGGGGCACCTGGGTGGCTGAGTCGATTAAGCCTCAGGCTTCATTCAGGTCATGATCTCTTGGTTTGTGGGTTCAAGCCTTGAGTCAGGCTCTGTGCTGACAGCTCAGAGCCTGGAGCCTGCTTCTGATTCTGTGTCTCCCTCTCTCTGCCTCACCCTCACTTACACTCTGTCTCTCAAAAATGAATAAACATTAATTTTTTTTAAAGGAAAAGGGCCTAGGTATTTAAAATGAACAGAAGTGTTTAAAATGTTTTTAATCAAATCTGAATAACTATGAACTATAAGTGAGCAGGATGCATATATTGACTCTGAGAACCATAAAGTCCATATGATGTGTGTTTAAATATCTGTAAAGAAGCAGATCTCTGACAAATATGTTACTGTGATCTCAGTGTCTGGGGGATTATATGAGAAGTAAAATAAAACTAAAAATTAAGAATGTCTTTATTTAGAAGATGCCTATGGATGGACTAAGGACCCAACTGGGTTGCTTGTGAAATTGATACAAATTAGACAGTGGTATTGTGTAATCACTATTACCCAAAATGCTGCAAAAGCACAATAGACAAATAGGGTAGATGTATCACAGAATCAGAAGAGGTCAGAGAAGGGACATGTTAGCAGTAAGGTGAGAATAGTCATTGGAAGACTGTGGAAACAGTGGAACTTAGCTTTATTTTCTTCTGCCTTCGCCATCTAGCCTGGGTGGCAAGGTAGTGAAGAGCTAGGGGGCATTTTGTGTTTAACGCCTGTTAAAACACTGGTTGCTTTCCTCCATGTGCTGAGTTTCTTATTGGGTAGATCTGAAATGGTGCCTAAGAATTTATATTGTCAACAAATACCCAGGTGATGCTGACTTGGCCGGGTCAGAAACTAGCCTTTGAAAATTGCTGCAATGTAATAATTATGTTGTCTCCATCCATCACTGATTATGGAATAGGCCACTTTGTATTTAGTAAAAGACCAGTTTTAGTACCACCTAAGCATAATGAGGATATTTTGAGGAAATGTGTGTCCTTCTCCACATCAATCATTAATTATCAATATCATAATCAGTAATAATGTATCTGTTCGTGGACTCTACTAAGCTGATCACAATGAAATAGAATACACTGGCTTTCAGCCAGGCTTCTAATGCTCTTGAATCCTTCCTTCTCAGGCTCCTGTCTTTGCCTTCCCCACTTTCTCATGACTTGCTCTTCCTTCTTCTGAGATTTCCATTACTTTATGTATTCTGGCATGTTGAGTGTTCTAATTAATAATTATGTCTGGTATCTTAGAGTCTAATTTATTCTTTTGATTTTGTTGATACAGGTACTGCAAAAGATTCTGATTGAAATATAGCTTCCATATGAATTGAAGCTTTTTAAAAATGTTTATTTTTGAGAGAGTAAAAGAGAGGGAGTAGAATCCCAAGCAGGATCCACACTATCAGCATGGAGCCCAATGTGGGGCTCGAACTCATGAATTCTGAGATCATGACTTGAGTCAAAAATCAAGAGTCTGTCATATAACTTACTGAGCCACCCTGGCACTCCATGAATTGAAGAATTGTAAACAATTGTTTGGGTCATATTATGAAAGGAAGAAACAGGGGAGGGTTTATGGGCAGAAGAAGAGGGATCATGGTGACTACTTAGACCGAGAGGACCCTTCTGATCGCTCTGTCCACAGCTGGCTCCTGAGCTACATGTCAGTCAGGTGTCCTAACTTACTCTTTGATGATAGGTGAAGTTCATATTGAGTCCCAGTGTCCTCATCTTTAAAAATTAGGGGAGGCTAGGAGGTCATTGCTCTAATATTCTGTGATTCTATAACTGCCTCCAGAAGTTACTGCTTTTTGCTATTCTAGTCAGCCCCTCTCCTCAAAATTCTGGTGGGAATGGCTATTCTAACACTCCCCTCAACAACCCTGTGATGTAGGTAAGTGTTTACATTTTACCATTGAAGCTCAAAGAGGTTCAGAAACCTACCCAAGGACACGCTTATGAAGCAGAGCTAAGAATGAGATCTAAGATTCTCTCTGATTGTTTTATTTATTTTTTATTTTTATTTTATTTTTTAATTTTACATCCAAGTTAGCATATAGTGGTTGGAACTAGAAGGTATTATGCTAAGTGAAATTAGTCAGAGAAAGACAAATATCAAAGGATTCTCTCTGATTCTAATGCCTGTTTCTTTTTTCTTTTTAAACCAGTTTTACTGAGATATACAATTGACATATAGCACTGTGTATGTTTAAGGTGTACAGCAAAATTTTACTTATGTATCTTGTGAAATGATTACCACAATAAGTTAACATCCGTCATCTCATGTAAATACAGAAAATAAAGGAAAAGAAATGAGCTGTGATTAGATCTTTGGTATTTACTCTCTTAACACCTTTCACATATACCAAAAAGCAGTATTAACTGTAGCCATTACCTTGTATGTTTCACCCCTACTACTTATCTAACAACTGGAGGTTTGTACCTTTTGATCACCTTCATTCAGTTCCCCCTCACCCTACCTTCAACCTCTGGTAACGACAGATCTGATGTTTTTTGTTTTTGTTTTTCTCCTATGAGTTGTTTTTTCTTTCTTTTTTCTTTTTTTCTTTTCTTTTTAATTTCACATATAAGTGAGATCATGCAATATTTGCTTTTCCCTGTCTGATTTATTTCACTTAGCCATGTTTCTTTACTCCATGCTGCTGCTCTTAGAGAAAATAAAATCACAAAACACATTATTTGTTAAGCTTTAGAATCTCTCTTTTTTGAGCAGGGTTGAGGGTAGGTCATCACTTTTAATTGGCACACTTTGATAAGGCATTCTCTTAAGCTGGTTCCTTTCCCAAAAAAGAACCTTGACCTACAGGCTGCTCTGCAGAAAACATGTTCTCTTGGTTAACAGGTTACTGCCAGCTGGGAAAGTCTGATTAGCTGAAGTGGCTTTTACACCTTTATAAGAGCTGCTACCAGCCAGTTAATAAACTGACCATAACTGGATAAAGTTAAAGAATAGTTCTTTAGGGGAGGGACTGTGAGGATGGCCCTGCTGCCCCCTTATCAGAAGCTAATTGAGAGGTCGTCACCTGCTAGGTCTCTTGATTCTTATACTTTCTTAAGAAATTCCATCCCTGCAGGAGAGCTGGCTAGGTTTTGATGCACCTATGATTGGGATAAAACAAAACATTTGTTAATTGACTTTAGTTTCAGGGGATTGTATCCAAGCTTGGTCTCCCCAGAGCCACAGTTTAATTGCCTGAGGCCAGCCAGTCAAGGGCCTGTCATCTAAAAGGTGCTCGCTACATATGAACTGAATAATTGATATGAATCCTAGGTGACTCAGGGTCTCTGAGAGGAGAGCAGTTTCTGTAACATTAGTTGCTCTTCTGTAAAAGACACCTTGAACTTATTACTAACAATATACACTTATTTAGTACTTTCTTTTTGGCTAAATCTTCTCCACAGTTTATGCATATACCTGACTATTTGAGGCAAGTAAACGGGGAGGGGTGGGGGAAGCCTAGAGAAGTTAAGCAGCTCAGCTCATTCAAAGTCACCCACTGGTGCTTAGCAGAGTTGATAGTGGAATGTGTGTCTGACTAGTGACAACCCATGTTCTTTGTTCAAGCATTCTTGAAATGTTTTTTGGTTTGTTCTAAAGAGGCATTCCTTTATAAGTTCATGGGACATATAAGCTAAAAATTGAAAGTACTTATATATTTAATGAACACATTCCTATTAACTACCTTTAATATTTAAAATCTCGTAAGGGTAAATTCCTAGTAGCACTGCTAGGAATTTACCCAAGGGATACAGGAGTGCTGATGCATAGGGGCACTTGTACCCCAATGTTTATAGCAGCACTCGCAACAATAGCCAAATTATGGAAAGAGCCTAAATGTCCATCAACTGAGGAATGGATAAAGAAATTGTGGTTTATATACACAATGGAATACTACATGGCAATGAGAAAGAATGAAATATGGCCTTTTGTAGCAACGTGGATGGAACTGGAGAGTGTTATGCTAAAGGAAATAAGTCATACAAAGACAGATACCATATGTTTTCACTCGTATGTGGATCCTGAGAAACTTAACAGAAGACCATGGGGGAGGGGAAGGGGGGAAAAAGTTACAGAGAGGGAAGGAGGCAAACCATAAGAGACTCTTAAAAACTGAGAATAAAATGAGGGTTGATGTGGTGGGAGAGAGGGGAAGGTGGGTGATTGGCATTGAGGAGGGCACCTGTTGGGATGAGCACTGGGTGTTGTATGGAAACCAATTTGACAATAAATTTCATATTAAAAAAAATAAAATCTTGTAACGGTAAAGACACTAACTTCTTGATGATCATTAGGAAGCTGGTGGTACAGTGAAGCAACCAGGTAGGCTTCTATTCATCATGTGAAGCCCTTTTCACTGTCTTTATTATTCTTTTAGTATGATGATGAGGATAGATGATGATGAATGTAATTGGGTGATACTTTTCTATGTAATTGGGTGTATTGTGAAATCTCTCCTGTCTCATCATTTTGTAAGTGGAGTTCAAGTAAAGAGAAAGTAGTAGCTTTTAATGTGTTGTGCGAAAGAAAACAAATAGTAACAGCCATTTCAAATAGTGCTTAAAAGGATGTTTTGTTCAATTAATAAGTACTTAAACTGATCAGAATGAGTGTGTGTGTGTGTGTGTGTGTGTGTGTGTGTGTGTGTGTGTGTTCACAGCCCTACAAGGCTTCTGTCAGGCATGTAGAAATTCCCTTAATTAAAAAAAAATTATTGTTATATAGATTTGGAAGAGACCTGGTTAGTTCTCTCACTCTCTCTGCCTCCTGTCTCTCAACCCTCACCAAAAATATGTATATTGAGGTTTCTAAATAAGAACTTCCCCAGAGTTGCACAATTATCCAGTAACAGTGTGACCCCAGTGACTGAGATACTGTCATATTGTTCCTTAAAAAATAAACCATGGAATACAGAAGAAACTACTATGCACAATTACAAACCTGCATATAGAAAAATATCAGGTTCTTTGGCAATTTTTTTTCTGAAATGGTCAGTTTAAGTGTTTTCAATCCCACTAAGGATCAAAGACATTAGATTTTATCTTCTAAAGAGAGAAATCAATTTGTGGTTAAATCACATCTTTATCTTTTTAATATGAATTTATTTATTTATTTATTTAAATATGAAATTTATTGTCAAATTGGTTTTCATACAACAAGTGTTCATCCCAACAAATGGCCTCCTCAATGCCAATCACTCACTTTCCCCTCCCTCCCACCCCCCATCAACCCTCAGTTTATTCTCAGTTTTTAAGAGTCTCTTATGGTTTGGCTCCCTCCCTCTCTAGCTTTTTTTTCCTCTTCCCCTCCCCCATGGTCTGTTAAGTTTCTCAGGATCCACATACGCGTGAAAACATATGGTATCTGTCTTTGTATGACTTATTTCCCTTAGCATAACACTCTCCAGTTCCATCCACGTTGCTACAAAAGGCCATATTTCATTCTTTCTCATTGCCAAGTAGTATTCCATTGTATATATAAACCACAATTTCTTTATCCATTCCTCAGTTGATGGACATTTAGGCTCTTTCCATAATTTGGCTATTGTTGCGAGTGCTGCTATAAACATTGGGTTACAAGTGCCCCTATGCATCAGCACTCCTGTATCCCGTGGGTAAATTCCTAGCAGTGCTATTGCTGGGTCATAGGGTAGGTCTATTTTTAATTTTTTGAGGAAACTCCACACTGTTTTCCAGAGCAGTTGCGCCAGTTTGCATTCCCACCAACAGTGCAAGAGGGTTCCTGTTCCTCCACATTCTCTACAGCATCTATAGTCTCCCAATTTGTTCATTTTAGCCACTCTGACTGGCGTGAGGTGATATCTCAGTGTGGTTTTGATTTATATTTCCCTTAAATCACATCTTTAAAAGAGCACTAGATTAGAAGGAACTCAGCTTTGATTTGAGCTCTAAAAGTAACTAGCTTTGCAAGCTTACACAAGTTACATAGTATGGTCTAGGGCAATAGTCTTCTAGTTCCAATAACTGTCATAAGTCTATGAAAAAAAACCTGAGTAATATTTACTGTTGGCAGTCACCATTTTCATATTGGTCTCTTTGTGACTTTATATATATTTTAAGTCTAGTTTCTGCAAAATCCTATCTCCCTGCAATGCTCATTTCTACTTGGTATACAGTTAAGGAATATGCATACTTCTTGTTTCTTAGACAAAGATTAAAAAAAAAAAAGATCTAAGAGCTTCAACACCATATATAATCAGTTGGTGCCTAATTCGGAAATGGAGCTCTTTATAATGTAAAGTATTTTTATACCAAAATCATGCTATTGCATTAAAATGTACAAGGCAGACTCCGTTTCGGTATTTATTTTAAGCTGATACAAATTTAATGGATTTGTTAGTCATTTGGCAGCTATACCTGTCATCCAGTGTTATGTCAAGCACCTATGCTAGGCCCTGTGATGCAGAATAGAATAAGACATGTTCTGTTTTCTTCATGAGATCTTCATTTGACGGGAGGATTATGATGAATGTAAGAAAAACCATGAGAGTAGAATTGTTGTCTCAGGTACCTGGATGCTGGGAGGGCATGGGGAGTTTAGAGGAAACTTCAGCATTGCCAGGGTAAAGGTACCATGGCAATGAGGCAAGGGAAGTAGAAGGATATGTCCAGACAGAGGGATGTTGGGCTTTAAAATCAAGGGTTTGAACTGAACCTGGAAGTAAAGGGAAGCTGCTGAAGGATTTTAAACTTGAGCTTTGGAAGATCACAGTGGTCTTTCTGTGGCTAAGGCGGAGCCATCTTAGTTTATTTTATTTTATTTATTTTTTTTACATTTACTTATTTTTGAGAGAGAAACAGAGCACACATGGGGAGGGGCAGAAAGAGAAGGAGACAGAATCCAAAGCAAGCTCCAGGCTCTGAGCTGTCAGCACAGAGCCTGACACGGGGCTCCATCCCACAAACCATGAGATCGTGACCTGAGCTGAAGTTGGACGCTCAACCAACTGAACCACCCAGGCACCCCAGAGCCATCTTAGTTTAGGTCATTGTGACCTATAGCCCCGGTGTGGCTAAGCCATCAAGATTTGAAGAAGCAGACCACAGCAGACATGCCATCAACAGCGACAGTAATGGTGATTTCACTTCACACTATGGATGTTTCGTATGCTGGTCCACAGCAGTGATGTTCTAGCACCTTGTGAGCACACCCTGCTTTGATCGTATTACACAACCCTCTAAAGAAAAATCATGGAGCACTCATTCTATTTATTCTGGAAGCCAAATTATATCAAATAGCCTGAGAGCTAGAATACTTATTTTCTTCTCTGTGACTTTGTAGTTTGTAACATGGCTTTGTAATTTTCAGGACTCTTAACAGAAGATTTAAAAAATTTTTAATTTAGGGTCCTAAAACACTTGCTCTGATACGTAACAGAAGAAGTCTTCTTTCTCACACTTACATTTAATTTTCTTAGGAGTTTGTAGTTCTCTTGAATGAGCCTCTCCTTTCAGTTTAGACCCAAGTTTGACAGAATCATTCTGCTTTAAAGGCAGGTGCTACCTTGTGGTCTGTTTTCCTTTGTGCAAACAAAGCTTCTACTTAGCACTTAAGCTTTTAAAGTGTGTTCGCATCCATCCTTTCATTTGCTCCTGGAAATCCTAGGACAGAAGAAGTGTTATCCCCACTTATGGAGCAAGTAAGCAGTTCTGAGGAGTCCACTGGCAAGCCCGAGGGTTTGCAGCCTCTGCATTGCATGGCTGAAACTATCTATTATTGTAATCAAACTGGATAAGCAGAACTAACAAAGCTGCCTTCACAGAGTTGGGCAAATATATCAGCCTGTATATCAGGAGGCATAACTGTAATGCAGGTTTTAACCAAAATGCATTGTTTGGTAAAATTTTTCTCCCTTCTTTCTCTCCAGCTAACACTTCACTGACTAGTCAATGCATATGTAGTCAAGAAACCACAGGCTTATTAAAGGCAGCATGGAATTTTGATCTATTGACAACTCCTAAGGAGTCCTATTTCTTGATTTATCAATATAGTACGAAAACCAGGGAAGTACAAATGTTCCCATGTTGAGATAATTCAATTCCAGCAGCGTCTTGTTCACTTGATATTTGTATTATGTACACACCAGATGATGTATTTAAGACATCATTATGCCTCCCTAAGCTTAAATGCTACCATTTGGTGTTTTAAACATGAAGCCTGGTTCTTTCTTCCTTCAATGTGCCCATGGATTTCAATCATTTTCTAGCCTAGGACTCAGCAAACTATGACCCATGGGCAAAATCTGGCTTGCCAGCTTTTTGGGGGGCCCTTGTAAAAAATAGCTTTAAGAGTTTTAAGTGGTTGAGAAAAATGTCAAAGGGGGAACAATATTTTGTGGTACACAAAAATGATACTTCAAATTTCAGTGTTCATAAATAAAGTTTTACTGGAAAACAGCCATGCACTACATATTGTCTATGGCTGTTTTTGATCTACAACAGAGTCGAGTAGTTTAGACAGAGACTGCATCGCCCACAAAACCTAAAATATTTACTATCTGGCCCTTTAGAGGAAAAGTTTGATGTTTCTTGCTCTAGCCTATTTGGAGTGTGAAGGGATTAAGAGATTCTTCTTGTTTTCCTTGAATAAGGGTTGAGTGGAGAGCAACCCCATGTTAGCTTCCATATACTTTGCTGTTTAGTTGGGTGGACAGAGGTGTATTTGCCAACATTTGGAAAAGTTCAACTAAATCTCAGGTCTGAAGTTTATAATAAACTGCTCTGGTTCCACCTTAATATGAAAAATTGACAAGTTAAAAAGGGAAAAGCACACAAGGTGTAACCAAGATGAGAGATCTGCTACTTGGTAGGAAAATAAAATCTGATAAGAGACATGAATTTGCTTTATGATTTTTACAATTGTTTCATTGTTACCATATTCCTTCCATTTGAGATCGTTGTCCTCCCCTCTCATTTGCTTTAAATAGGAAAAAAAAAAAGTCCCTTTAAACACCTGCCTTTGTATTCTCAGTAAATGTGTCCAAGTTTTAATTTCAGTTATTTTGAGAATACTTCAAATATGCATCACTTGAATATACAGGAAGTGAAGCCAACGTTTTTATAGTTCCTCATTGTTTGATTGCATGATTTTACATAAACATCAGTGTTTCTTCAGATTTTTTTCTGTGGGTGGGCCAGACATAATTTTTAAACATTCTAATATTAGAATGCATCTACCAACATATATTTCCCAATTTGAGTTTTGGGTATTTATTTTTTAAGTTTATTTATATATTAGCATGAATGGGGGGGTGCAGAGAGAGAGAGAGAGAGAGAGAGAGAGAGAATCTCAAGCAGACCCATGCTGTCAGCACAGAGCTTGACGTGGGGCTTGATCTCAGAAACCCTGAGATGATAACCTGAATCTAAATCAAGAGTCTGATACGTAACTGACTGAGCCACTCAGGTGCCCCAAGGTTTTGTGTGTGTGTGTTTGTTTTTAATGAACTACTGTAACACTTTAAAATGAGTCAGGAAAACAAAATACTTTTGATAGCATATGTATCCTCTAAAGTTGAAATAAGACACTTTTGGCATGCAAGGTAAAACTCTATAGATATCTGAAAAACAACATATGAATTTCCATTGATCCTATCTAATTAAAATTTGACTAAAGTTACAAACAAGGCCAGAATTTTGCAACCCTTGTGGTCACTGCCCCAATGGCCATGATAAACCACATTTAGTGCCCTTCATAAATTGAACATCTTCATTTTACGTAAAGGGCCCTGCACCTTTCTAGTAATATCTATTTAATATTTTGTGATACACAAGATAGCAATATTTTGGGTAGGCTTATGTAGCTCTAGGGAGTGATAAAATTATGTGGTACCTTTCACCTGTTCTTTTTATTCTCATTTTAAATGTGATGCTCCAAACAATCCTATGGTATGGTTAGGTCTGGTATTTTCCCTCCCATCTGATGGTGAAAGGAGTAGTAGGGCACAGAGAGGATGTAATTTCTCCTACTTCTAAGGTCAAAATTACATTTAGATCCATTTTCCTAAATCCTGGTTCCTAATATTTGAGTAGATGACTTCTCATGTAGGTAACCAACAAATGATTGTGTTCTGTTTCTTGAGCTGCATGGCCTAAAGAAGGGTGTAAAGCCACACGGGGTGCCTGGGTGGCTCAGTTGGTTAAGCGTCCGACTTTCAGCTCAGGTCATGATCTCATGGTTCATGAGTTCAAGCCCCATATTGAGCTCTGTGCTGACAGTTCAGAGCCTGAAGTCTGCTTCAGATTATGTGTCTCCCTCTCTCTGCCCCTTGACTGCTTGCTTACACACTCTCTCTCTAAAGTGAATAAACATTAAAAAAATAAAAATGAAAAAGGAAGGGTAAAGCCATTATATTGAGTACAGGCATTAGTCTCAGGATAATGTCTTTCATTTGAGTAGTGCAAATATATAAATATTTATTAAAATGATTATATATATATATATATATATATATATATATATATGCGCACATCTGTATATCTACTACAAATGGAGTATCCTGGTATTTTGTTGGTTCTTCCTTTAATCTGCCATCTTGGACTATCCTGTTTGGTAAAGTTTTACTCTCATGATAGCTCACATTCTGTGATCACTAATTACGCAGTAGATACTGTGCTGAAATCTTTGCCTTTATCAAGCTTCTGAAATGTCTCAAAAACCCTAAGATAGGACTGATGTTAACCTTTTTTTTTTTTTTTTTTATATAGATGATGATACTGAGGCAAAGGGTTTTGCCAACTTGCCCACAGTCACATAATGGTAAATGAGCCAAGATGCTAACCTCAGATCTGCTAACCACTGTACTATTTGAAAGGTCATGATATTCTCAACATAGTTCTTGTTTCCTGCCTTTGGATCCTGTTCTGAGTCTCCTATTCTGCACTTGACATAGTTGAATTTCATCCTGTGCTAATTCTCCTAATTAATAAAGGCAATCTTAACGTAAACCCATTGCAATGGGTTTTACACAGACTTCCACCCTGGATCTTCTTTTAACTCAGTAGTACTGGTTTTCTCTGTCATCACTCAAATAGTAAGTATGAAAACTTGAGTCCTGAAACCTCTGAGTCTGTCCTTTATTTATGTATTTTTTTAGGTTGAAATATCGTGAAGCTTCTCATGAGCTGTGTATAACTAGGCAATACTACAAAAAATGTAATTTAAAATTTTAGGTCATAATTTTCATCATTCCCTAGTCTAATGGGATTATTGCAATAGTATATATTAGAAAACGCATGACTTTGGTAACATAAAGCTTAAAAACTTCAGTTAAGTATACATAAGCCATTGCAAGTTTTGAGAAGGAATGTTAAACAAGAATATTTGAAGTTGTTAGAGAAGCCTAAAAATATTTAAACAATTAAAAAAAAAAACTCATATTAAGTTGCACAGTTTACTACTTCCCATGTGAAAAATTGCTAAAATTCTAATTCTGAATGTCTTTTGGAACAACCTGTCCCTGGAAATTCTGTTAAAATTTTAGCGTATACCGAGCTGGGGTTTTCCAGGGGCCAGCTTGATGCTTTTTGATACAGCTGCAATCCAAAGAATAAATACCCCTAGTGGGTGTCAGCATCTGCCACATTCTGAATGGAGATGCTGGTGCTTTGACAATAAAGGGCAGCTGAACAATTAGCAGTCAGATTTTCATGTTGTGCTAAGACAGCCTGTACCTGACAGTCTTGATGACCAAAAAATAATAGAAAAATGTTCATTTGTATGTGTCTGAGGTCCTGTCTACCTCACCGATTGCTTCCCTTTCTCCAATAATTAATTGCAATATATGGAATTACATTTTCACAGTTGGGCTTAACAAAGGCTGATTTTTCTATGCTTTTAATTTAAGGTTTTAATTCTCTTGTTTACTTGATTGCCATCTGAGATATTCATTTAAAAGATGGCTGTTGTCATCTAGATTTTTGGTGAGAAGATAAACAAAACTTCCTCTCCTGGTGTGCCAAAACCCTGAGAGAGCTGATACCAAAGTTGGGGGTGAGGGGAATTGTGCATCTTTTGTTTCTCTCGGTTTTTCATCTCTTCTACCCAGTTTGTCACTTTTATTGGTTCATTGTAACTCCCTTTCCTGTGACCATTACCTTTTAGTGTTGAGCTTCTTGGTGATTTTCCTTACCTCCATTCTTTCTTCTTTCAGGAAACTTAAGTTTCCTAAAGTATTCATTGCCTGCTCCCTTTGTATATAGGAAGGAGTAATCACATTATTACCTCATTGCCTGCCGCTGTACCTTTGCTTCTAGTAGACCAAGATCCTGAAATGCAGGAACATTGCTTTTTCATCTGAGCCTCTAGCTCTCCATCCTGATGCCTGGCCTCTGGCACTTTTTTTTTTTTTTTTTTTTTTTGAGAGAGAGGGAGAGAGGGAGGGAGAGGGCGGGCAGGCATGTGGGCACAGTCAGTGCAGAGGGAGAGGGAGAAAGAATCTTAAGCAGCCTCCATGCCCAGCACAAAGCCTG
Source organism: Panthera onca (assembly GCF_046562875.1). Taxonomy (NCBI): domain Eukaryota; kingdom Metazoa; phylum Chordata; class Mammalia; order Carnivora; family Felidae; genus Panthera; species Panthera onca. The sequence goes on along the minus strand of NC_138356.1, from coordinate 53,259,002 downwards.
CCTTCTGGGTTTGATCTCATCACCATGAGATCATGACCTAAGCTGAAATCAAGAGTCCAATACCTAACTGACTGAGCCCCCCAGGCGCCCTATATGCTTCTGTCTGTTGAAATCAGGGAACAAACCAGTTACCATTTTGGTCATGTTGCTCTCATGCTCAAGAATCTATCAAGACTCTCTCCCTGCTAGACCAAGCCCTAATCTTGAGCCTAACTTCATTTTTATTAATTTTAATTATGACTTAAATACTTGAAGTCACACAAAGTTGAAGAGATTTATAACTTCCTTTTTTGAAACAAAGTAAAATAAGAAGTAAATTCCCCACTTACAGCAAAGTAACCATTTACTCTAAAGTAACCATCTTCCACTTCTGATCTCCAGCTCATTTAAGCCACTCTTCATTGGGCTCATCATGTGCCATATGAATTTTCTGTTGTGTGATTATGAATGGAGTCACCCTCGTCAAGACTCCACTCTTCCCTCTGTCTCTTTAAAACCTGCCCAGCTGAGGTTCCAACTTCCATGGCATATGTTACCTGCCACACTTGAATACTTAAGTTCTCTATTATAATTGTTTTCAGGTGTTGGACTATTTGTTCTTCCAATACGATTTGCATTCCTTTCCAGCAACCATGGCTTTTCTTTCTATATAACAGATATTTACAGGGCATGTGCAAGCAATCTCATACCTAGCATTCGAATGGGTTTTTAAATATAAAGGAATTGAGTTTTTAAATGGCACTTGTGTTCGTTCATTTGGCAAGCATTAAAACTCCACCATGTGTCCGGCACTGTGTTAGAAACAAAGAAATTACAGACTGAAAGAAAAACTGTAATGGCAGAACAGAAATGGATCTGTATTTTCTGCCTCTAATGTACACAGCACATGCCTTTAATATCTACTATGCTATATTGCAGTGCTTTGTGAGTGCCTCATGCCCCCCTGTTTTTGGCACCTCTAGGACAGGGAATGGGTATTATAATTTTATATTCTCAGGGTCTGGTACAATACCTGGCATGTGCTCCTTTTTTGGGGAATGCTTGGAATGAACTATTGAACTGAACTACAGTGTAATTTGAAAAATGTTATAATGGAGCCTGTGTGGGTACTGTGGAGGGACAGGAGAGGGGTACCTACCCTATTTTTGTTTCTTGGCCAGAGTAAGTTCCCCTTGCCAAATGACAGCCCCATCAGATTGTATTTGGACACAGTTTCACTTGGACAGTAATTTTACTTAAACCAATATTGGCAGTGCTCACTTGGATTACATTTTTGAGGAGGCACTGTAATTTAGAAGCATGTAAGTTGGCTAAAGTAGGGTCTTATTTCTGAACAAGGACAAAGTATAGATTTTTATGGAGACCTCTGTTCAGCAAACTCTGGTATCTCTGTTTTCTTAAGCCATATAGAGTTTTCTAAAGTTGATCAGTCTATTGAATGATCTCATTGGTGTTTTAAAACTCATTTATTTATAAAATTGACATAAGGATTTTCCTGAACTGTTAATAAAATAGCTATTTTTGGGAAGCAGTCCTGTTGTACCATTCAGGTAAATACGAGTAGTTCTGTATCTTCTGCACCTGTTTTGATTTTTTTATGGATAACGAGAATGTTTTATATAAATGAATTAATAAGGTTGATGTGAATCCCACTTATTTAAAGATCACAAGCTGAAGAAATTTCTGGGAGAGAATGGATACAGGCTAGAGGGGAACCTGGAACTATAAGTTCCTACAAATAGTAGTTTTCTCCAAAGCAGAAGAGTTAGATCTGGGAGAAGTGGCTGAACGGGACAGGCGGTTGTGGATGGAACTGGAGTTGGTAATAAAGAGGTTCCAGGAAGCATGTCAAGAAGTAGACTGGCAGGGTAGGTGGTTGAGACAGTTGCTTTGAAAGCTTTTGGTTCAAAGGCATTTGATTTGATGCGCTCTCAGTTTAGGCTTCTGAGTGTGTGGGCTGCCTGTGTTGGTTTTATGTTGTGGCAGGATCCCTGAGACCCAGGAAGGTTAGCGGAGCTTCAGATCATGTCAGGACTTGGTGCCAATCAAAGCTTCTGTTTAAATGCTTTGTTAAATAAATATTTTGATATTTTTTCTCCTAATGATTTGAATGAAGGAAAAGCACCATTGAACATATGGAAATGAAGGATATTGATGAGATGGTCAGTTGTGTATTTTGAAGGCTAAGGTAGTTCAACATTATCATATAAGGGGTATAATTTCACGCATATAACTCTGAAAAGAAATTGTGTGTGGCATAATTGGGGATGGAATGCCTGTTAAAATCAAAATAACTTCTTTCAGAATGTTAATATAGTGTTTTCTGTAAATTTAATCAGGTCACAGTGTTCATTAAAATAAATTTTTCTGTTTTACTTTTAATACACAAACACATTAAAATTATAAAAGATTCATATGATTCAGGGGCTCCTGGGTGGCTTAATTGGTTGGGCATATGACTCTTGGTTTCGGCTCAGGTCATGATGCCGAAGTTATGGGATCCAACTCCATGTCAGTCTCCTGGCTGAGCATGGAGCCTGCTTAAGATATTCATATTCTCATTCATTCATTCTCTCTCTCTCTCTCTCTCTCTCTCTCTCTCTCAAATAAAAATTAAAAAAAAAATTAAAGGTTCAGATCATTCAGAAATGTATAATTTTTAACATATTTCAAAATTCCACCACCTCTTTCCCAAGTTCTCTAGGCTCCTTCATACATACACACATGTGCAGTCATTGCACCCTACTCCATATATCCTGCAACAGGCCTTTTTAACTTACTGATAGATCTCAGAGATTTTCTCAGTCACTGCTTATAATTCACCCTGTGCTGCTTCATGGTTGTAGTAGTCTACAGTTTGCATCAGATATTTATTCTCCTTAGATTTGAGGACAAATAATCAAGATTTTCTTTAGGTATTTTTACATAGAATGATAGGTATTTCAGAAATTCCACATTCTGTGAACTGGTATTAGGAGCATGGAATGAAATGAGGAAAGGGAGCTACAAGTAAGAGTAAATATGGGCAGAGGACCTTATAAAATTATTTCCAAATGCTTACTGCTATAACTTTTAGGCCAAAAAGCTTATTGGCATAATCCGTGTTTTAAAGAAAACTCAGACCTTGTAGATAACCGCAGATTTATGAAGTGTATAGTTCTCTTTTCTCTTCTTAATATAAATGCTTTGTTGTCTTCACCCTTTAGTTCTATTTTATCCTTTGGAATGTTTATAATTATTTTGAAAAATAATTCAGCTAATAGGAAGGGCTGCTTGCTTTTTTGAAAAAGCAAGACAACCAACAATTTGTGGACACAATGTATTTTGGTCATGATTAAGAACCAACTGACCAGCTATAGATGACAGTTTTATTAAAATATAAGTCACAGCATTTAAGATTACAAGTGCATATTTTGTGGGGTGACAAATTGTTCTTTACCCACTATCCTCCCCCAAAGAGTGATAGTGTAATTTGACTATGGACTTCTACGCATTGGTTTTCCAGTTGTAAATTTAAAACATTTTAGGAACAGACTTAGATGCGTCATGGTGGTCATTTAATGCATGAAGCCTGTTAGACCCAAGATTGAAAGGTGAAGGTTGCTATTTACTTTTTATGGGTCCAGAAACTTTCATTATTTAAACTGTAGTCTATTTCAAAAAAATATTTTTTAGTCTTTAAATTCTGTTTTCTCATTTTGCTTTCTCAATTTTCAAAATTTTAATATTCAGTGATGTCCTGTTTTGGTTCTATGTTCTATTCCATTATCTCTTTGCTTGCAGCAACTGTACATTTTAAAGCTTTTCTGAATTATTAAAGGACCAAATACAGTAGTGACATTCAGAGGCTTGTTAAATGAATAAAAGTGATGCCATGGAGTTTTCCTAGAGGTTAACATATTGTCAGTTGCCGTCAACCAAATCTCTTACAAGTAATGCACTATATAATCTGTTGAAAACCTGAATTTTCAATTAACCAGTCCTCCAGCCTTCTCTTCTTTCCTCTCCTTGAAGAGCAGAGTATATTTATTTTCACCTGTGTAAGCCAATTATCTCCAGTCCAGATGTTACCGGTCTACCAGGGAATCTGACCTAGAATACTAGTCTATAAATTGGTTCTTTTTACACTTTGTTGAAATGTGTGTGGTTTAGTGGAAAACATACACGTTTCTAATCTGTTGCTTCTGTGTGCAGACTGCCTATTATGAGCCAGTCAATTTGCATATACTATTACAAATCTCTACAATAATAGTCTTGTAAGGTCAGTGATGTGTCCCTGTTTTATACAGAAGGAAATAGACACTCAGAGCTCTGTAGTTACTTGCCCAGAGTCACAGAGCTGCTAAGAGGAGAGCTGGGATTCAAACCCAGAAATAGCAGACCTAAAAGCACTTCTTTTTTAACAAACTGTTCCTAGAGAAATTCTGTTAGCACGTTATAGAGAAAAGAATACAGATTTAGAAGGCAATCAGTTTGGGGGCCTTTCAGAATCACCTCAGCCACTATTAGCTGTGTGACTTTCTCTTGATCTCAAGTTCCTTTTTTTGCAAACTAGGGATAGTACTGCTTACCTTATAGGATTATTATAAAGACTAAATGGAAATGCATGTAAAGACTTTGGCACATTGTAAGCTTTCAAAAAGAGTGACTATACTATCCCTCCAAGTTAAGACACCTTCTGCTGAAAGTAAATGTCAGCACTGACTAACATTAAAGAGAATTTTAATTTACTGTCCTGAAAACAGAAGATACTGATTAGAGTATTCCCATTGTGTTTTTCATTGTAGGTCTTTTGAAGAGCAGAACAGATTTCAATCCCAGCAGCAATGCAATTTGTAGTGGGCGTGTTTTCTTTTTCTTTTTAATCCTTTGTTTTAATCTCATTTGGAGTTGCAAAATTTTCTGAAGGGTCTTATGCTTGCTGCCTAGGGCCCTAGGCTGGAATTTTCTCTTAGCCTATTGATGTGGTGAGCTGTTGGAAGAGGTAGGAGTGATTTAGAATGAGATGGCATTAGGAAACAAATGAGTTGAACACATATTTTTCTGACCACTAGAATTTCGATTGAGCTAACCGGTAAGTTTGTGAGTTTTATTTGCAAAACAAGTAAATTTCTTTGACTGAAATTTTCTTTTTCTCTTTAAAATTGTTTTTAGGATGCAGAATAGAAAACTGTGATTCTTGCTTTAGCAAAGACTTTTGTACCAAGTGCAAAGTAGGCTTTTATTTGCATAGAGGCCGTTGCTTTGATGAATGTCCAGATGGTTTTGCACCATTAGATGAAACCATGGAATGTGTGGGTGAGTAGTTTTTCATGTAACTTTCAAACGTCAACTTTTATTTTAACACCTGTTCCTTGAAAAAATTATGCATGCTGGATATATTTAACCTAAAAACAAATTGGTTCTCTTGTTAATTAGAACTGAAAATTATTTAAGTTCTTTGCTGCCTTGCTGAATTTTTTTAGGCATCGTGACATTGGTAGTGTCCTATTAAATCTTCCTACAAAATTTGCTAGTCATACATTGGCTAGGTTCAACTATTTAAATGCTGGTATGTTTTTATCATCTGTAACACATATATTAGAAGTTGTAAAAAACGAAATTTCAAGCAGTACCATGAACTATTCTATCACTTTTTAATGTATCTTAATTATGGAGCTTCCTGTTTAGCCATTTAAAAAGTTGAAAAGAAAAATTTTGTGCAAAATGTTTTGTGGATTATTTGCTGCATGTTGGAAAGTGTATTAAAACAATGTTACTTTTTACTAAATTTAGATATCTAGAATGTGTAACTTAATATACACTGTTCATGAATAGTTAGGAGTACATGTTTTAAAAATGTTACAATTTTTGAGTGTTTGAAAAACACTGCTATTTTTAGACAACTGATTAGAATGTAAAGATCTGTGAGTACCTACATTTTGATGAATGCCTAATCTAACGAATCTAACATCCAGGTGTAATGGCATTACCATCACACCCCCTTCTCACCACCCTGGATTCTATTTGACATGTTATACATGTGAGAGGATTTATGACAGAATTGTGTATTAAATGAGACTTTGCATCCCCTTAAAATGGGGACTTCAAAAATGAGAACTTTTTTTTCTGCAGAAATATTGTTGAAATAGTCTAATGATCTATTTGAAGATTTGCAGAGAACACATTCAAATGACAGGATTTTGAAGAAATGTGTACTTATATTCTTGTTTATGTGGGGGTTAATATGTTCATACAGGTGACACCCTAAAAAAAAAAAAGAAAGTCATCAGAAGAGAATATTCAGAATGTTGAATTTCCTTTTGAGAGGCAAGACCCACACCCATTACAAATGTTCAGTGGAAACTCTTATGAAATCCTTAAGTATAAAAAATTACAAATAGAGCCCTATGTGCTTCCCTGAGTAAAAACTCTTAAATAGCTTTGAGAAATCTATGTGTAACCACTATGCCTGCTGAGATCTGAAATGCCAAAATATTGTGTGTGGACTCAGGGCCTGAGTCCTCATCTGCTAGTGCAAAGGGGTTTTTGCATGGTGAATTTGGTGAGGAGGTTTAACTCTGCATATTTTTATCCTTTCATTCCTCATCCCAGGGGATGGGGAAGTCACAATTGTGAGTTGCCATGGGGGCATTTGGAATTAACCTGTAAAATTTTGTCTTCTGTCATAATTTGAAAAGAGGCTTTTCTTCTCTTGGTTTTAGCTATTGAATCTGTTAAAGACTCTATATTTCAGTATCTTTAGAAGGGACCAATGGCATTCCTCTAAAAAATAAGATAAATACAAAGTAATAGTCTTTAAATTACTTAAGTGGCAGTTCCTTGACGTAGATGAGAGTAACCCTATGGTCCAAAATATTAAAGTGTCTGAAAAGGGAATACAGGTCTTTGTGGGCTGTAAAACATAATTTATCTGAAGGAGGTGTGGAGAAAACACAGCTATAAAGTTTGGCAGTGGAACAAATGGACACCAAATTGTTACCTGTGTTTGTATTTTTTTTTCTTTTTTTCTTTATTAGAAGGATGCGAAGTTGGTCATTGGAGTGAATGGGGAGCTTGTAGCAGAAATAATCGCACATGTGGATTTAAATGGGGTCTGGAAACCAGAACACGGCAAATTGTTAAAAAGCCAGCAAAGGACACGATACCATGTCCAACCATCGCTGAATCCAGGAGATGTAAGATGGCCATGAGGCATTGTCCGGGAGGTGAGTTTAGAGAATTAACGATGGTGGGCTCTGTGCTCTCTGACTTCTCTTCTCCCTAACCATCCTCCCTCCCCATAGAGGAAACCTAATAATATGACTGGTGACAAGGTAAAATGTATCCTGTAGTTACTAAGAGACAAATTCTTAAAATGTGAAGAATATAAAGTGAATATTTCACTTTTGTGATCCCTTGAAAATGATTTGGAAGAGTACATGACAAATGAGCTTTCTAAAATGAGAGTTTTACAATGTGTGTGTGTGTGGGGGGGGGGGGGGCGCTGATGTGCCCTGGCAGATGTTGCTCTGAGGGAAGTGGCCAACTTTCAGTTGAGAAGAGTCTAGATTAGGAGGGTTTATGAAATCTGTAAAATCATCTACATCATTACTAGTTGAAGATGACAACTTAAAATAAACTTGCCCAAACACTGGGAAGAATAAATGTTGTCTTAATGTTACCACAATTAGCTGGTTCCCTTTGTTTGGATAATAATTTGTCGAAAACAGCTACTGGTATGTGTGTGTTTATTCATGTCTTTGTAGTAATTGTGCTGATTTGCAGTAATTATTCTGTAATAACAGGATTAGGCCCATTTACAAATTAGGAGAAGCATACATAGCTCAGGTGCTGGCTGAAGCTGAGTCAGTACATTGAAATGCAGTTTTTAGCGATGTCACTGTGGTTCTTAAAGCATAATCGCTTGTTACTATTTATTTTATCACCAGCGGATGCTACATTGCCAGAGATGAAGTGGGGATTTTTCTAGTGCACAAAATAGAAAGGCAAAAAAAAAAAAAAAAAAGCAAGTTGTGTTTGGAAAACTGCCCTTGAAAATAATCAAAACGTTTGTTTGCCTCCATTCTTGCTATTAGGACATAGCTTTTCAGCCCTGTAGCTGTAGCCCAGAAAGAATATATATCTGCTTAAATGGATTTATATTCCTATTATGCTTCCTCGTAGAGAGGTTTATGATCCATGGAGGAAGACAAAACTTTTAAGACTTGAAGACTCCAGTCGGCTTTTGAGAACTATTAGATCCAGATTCAGAAGCTACTATTAGGAAGGCAGATTTTCCTCTTGAATTAGTTTTGCTTTCCTTCACTGGGGCTTCGAAACAAAGTTTTTTTGGGTCTGCTTTTCACTAACAAGGATGGTTTTGTTCAGTTCAACTGAGTATTTTTCAGTCAAAATAAAAGAAAATATTTTCTTACAAAACTAATAAGGCACTTCTTGGATAGCTGAGAGCATTTAACCTGCAACCTTGTGCCTAAAAACAAACCCGATGTATTCAGGTATTGGAAATAAAGACTTTCTTTGTTGTATATTGTTTATGTAACTACCCCCCACCATCCCTCTTCCAGCAACGTGGCCCCCCAATTGTGGTTTACGTTAATAGCAAAAATTAACCTGAAAATGCTCCTATAACAAACATGCTTATGTGTAACAAGAGCCGGCACATTCCCCTCCCCTCTGAAATGATTTTGACCTACCCCAGGTCTGGCTTGAGAGTTTTGTAGATAACAGCTACATTGTTAACCTATAATGTTTATGGCATTTTTATATATTTTCTTTTGCTTCCAGCAATACTAAATAGAATATAACCTGACAGTGTCAGTAGCTGAAATTATGTCAAAACAAACATTTATGTATCATCTGCTAATAATCTCTTTTTGACCACTGAACCAGTAATGAACTTGGATTTAATTTCCTATTTAGGTTTTACCAAGCATTATTTATTAGGAGAGGGCAGCTATCACTCTAACCCCTGTATCTAAATTTTTGGTTTGATAAATTCAGTATTATCTAACCTTTAAAGTTAGGAGGTTTGAAAAGTTGTATTAGAATTTGTTTTACTGTTTAATGTTTCATAAAAAGAACTAAAATAGAACTGCTGATAGAAATTGAAGGTTACTCTCCAATAAAAAACTTCTATTTACAAATGTAGGAAATGAAAAGTAGAAAATTAGTCTTGGAACTTGAGCTCCAATTGATAAAAATTGGCATAACTTCCAGTGGAGTAACCCACCTTGCCTCAGGTGAGAGAGGGAACAGTTCCTTTTTTCAGCAGGTCATGGTCATTAATGGAAGAATGGAGAAGAAAACCACTTTATCCCATTTTACATCTTGACTTGATTTCAGTGATCTGCTTTGACAAACCATGCAAAAATGTAAGTCGTAATCAGGTTGGGAATACAGGCATTTTTCAGATCTTTTCAACATATGTATGGATTTCTCTCCTGTTGGAGCCAATCTTAACCTGATTGCACACAAATGCAGCCTTAACCTCCTTCACACTAAAGCACTGGCACATTAAAATCAGCTGCTTTTGATTACTGGAAGGCAGAAGTTAGAGGTCAGCAAAATGGAATAGTCACTAAGTGTATAAGATATTACACTGAGATCTATTAGAAATGAGAACATAAATGGATAGAAGATAAAAAAAAATGTAATGTTTTAGTATAACTTTTCTTATTGCATGCTTATTTGCCTTTTTTAAGAAAGGAAGAATACCTGGAAATAACTTAAGTCATGGATTGATTTGCACGTTAAGTTATTCAGTGTTCATTCCCCAACTTCTCTTTCTGATTAGTTGAGTTTTGGGGGCTTTTCTGACACTCATTCGTTGGGATTCTGGTCTAGCGATCACAAGATCTGGGTCTCTGCACCCTGTCAACTCGTTAACTCTGTGACCCTTGGCAAGTCACTTAACCTCTCTTGGCCTCTATTTCCTCATTTGTAAATTGAGGGTATTGGGGCGGGCAATTTCTAAGATCCAGTCCAATTCTAAAATCCAATGATTCTAAGACAAATCACCAACAGATATGGGCAAGGTCTGCGGTCGTCATGTAAGTCCAAGAGCATTGTTCATGCCTAAAGGACTGAACAGTCTTCCAGTAGCTATAGTGTGCATTTGCCAAACCCTTCCACATCTGGCAGCTTTTCGCCCTCCTCCTGCCTCCTCATGGCTAGTCAACTATCCAAGACTAAGCAAGACTCTAAATCTGCCTATGACCTGTGGTTTACCAAAGATAGCAGGAGGCTGGAGGAAAAAAAGAGAGGGGATCATAAAAGACCACGATAAAAAGAGGTAAACAGAGAGCAAAAAAAAAAAAAAAACAAAACAAAAAAAAAAAACAAAAAAAAACAACAACAAAAAAAAAAACAATGAGTGTAGGAAACAAGTGCAAAAAAGAAAGGTCTACTTAAAAAGAAAGAGCCTACTTATTGTGGATATCTGTCTTCACTTTCCTTGCTCCATTCTGTAGGGACTAGTTTATTCTATTAATATACAGCCTGGAGCTTCAAATGGAAGGGATTTCAAGTCATGACCCTGTGCATTAGATAATATGTTAGTAGAAAAATACAAACATTCTGTTATCATATATTTAAATGACAAATGGGAGAATAGAATCATGGTGCTAAGGTGTAGAGTTGAAAGATGTTCATGTACAGGGGAAACTGTTACTTGGGTGACTGTAGTCTTCAGGACTGGCCAACATAACCTCAACCTGAGATATTCTGTCTGTGTGTATGACACTCCTTGTTACTTTGTAAGGTCCCCTGACAATTAACGTTAATTTATCAGGTATTATTGAGCACTGCTATGTACCAATCACTTGCCTAGGCATGATACTGCTCAGAGTCTTCACAGAACTGTTTCTAGTGGGAATCTTGGCAATCAAGAAGTAAGTGGATGAATGCATAATTTCACGTGGAGATGGAGGCCAGCAAGAAATACAAAGCAGGATAATGAACTAGTGAAAGATTGAGAATAGGAGTGTACTATTTTACATAGGGAATTTAGGGAAATGGAGGGAGTAACATTTGATCAGAGATCTGAATGAAGGAGATCTTCTGAAGAGCTAAGGAAGGATCTTTTTAGCTATTGACACAATGGTTGTGAATGTCCTTGATTCTCCCGCAGCATATTGGGGAAGAGGAAGAAACTGCAATCCAGGAAGGCTCTGACTGGTCCACGGTGATACGTGGCAAGTTTCCAGTGGTAGGTCCAGGACTAGGACTAATGTCTTCCTGCCTGGGAAACCCAAGTTTTCCTTGTTCCTTACAATAAAAATCAAAGATAAAGCTATGGTTGTCTATCAAAGAAGCCAACTCTAAACTATTTCTCCCCCAATCCCAACACATCATCTTAGTTTTGCTCTACAAATACTTTAAAAAAAACCTGACACCCTGCGGTTACCAACCCCTCCCAGTATCTTCCAACTTGAAATAGTAAAGCATACTCCAAGAGTCATTTCATAAATGCCCGAGTATTGAACCACTGGCTTTGCTTTGATTCAGCCACACCTACAAAGTCCCGCTTCTTTAATTTTAGTATCATTGGTCCTCTGTTGGGGGGAAAAGTGTGACTTCCAGATTGTTCTTTTCATCTTAGTGTGTTTGAGTCACCCTCGAGGCCAGCCTCTAAGGCTGCCTTGCGTTGAGCCATGCTCAGCACTCGCCTGGGCTTACTTGCTTTCAGGGGGAAGGTCTAGGGATTTGAGTCCCACCTCTGCATTTTGGGCTCTGTGCCCAGCATGGCTTTGCTCTTTCTGACCCAGTGAAGCAATCAGACTTGATAAAGTAATTTAGGCAATGCTTTGACAGACACTTACAGCTGTCTGTCTCTTTGGCTTGTGGCTGCCTCTACTCACTGTGCAGCAGTTATTAGTACATTATGATGCATTTCTTAAGCCCTCATCATATTTTCTCAGAATTGTGCTAACTTTAAATATAGAACCTGCTACTATATACTATTTCAATTTGAAAATGACTCATTCCTTTTATGAGACATTAATTGACCTTCATCTTTTTTTTAAGTGGCTTTCAACTTGATAGGAAACAAAAAATACTATTTTAGCGACTCAGAAACAATCTCTGCAAACATCTACTTTTTAAAAGGCAGCAGTAATAAGACCTCTCTAATCTTTGTTTTCTGTATATAAACTGACAGCAACATGTGCACTAGGTATTAGATAATTGAACTAAAGATGGTTGTGGATTGTGATGGATTAAACTGAGAGCAGGAAATAAGCACATTTGCAGTAGGATAGGGTCAAGAAAATATGCTTTAGACATATGTTCTTTATTTTTCTACATTTTGTTTACATTTGAGTTGCAATTTATGTGGTCTGCTTTATGCATGCCAACCTCAAGAGTTGGTTTGGAAGAGAGGAGAAGAGAAAAACCTTTTCTTCTGAAACTTTCCGAGTTGTCAGGAATGTAGGTGCCGAATTTATGATATGAAGAAGAGAGCATTCTGGTTGCCTCCATGTTTGCTATGCTAAATACCTTTCTATATTTCTTTTAAGATCAGTGATTTGTGTTAGTCACCTTAGGCATATTGTGCACTTTCCCAGGTACTCTGGATACATGGCAGCTAATTGTGATGTTTATTCTAGAGAGATTATAAACTGGGACAGTCATCACCTTTTAAATGTTAATGTAAATTATTATATAAAATTGACATTTAACAAAGGTCCATCTGTCTTTAAACATTTCTGCATTTTTGTTAGTAGCTAAAGTGTCCATAATTCCTGCATCGGTGGTCTGAACAACGAGCCTTTAGGTAGTGTCCTGTGACATGACCCCTTGCTCTTTATTCCCTTCCCTATCACTTTTTAGTATTTTAAATTTGCTTCCTGGAAAGTGGATAGGTTTTCGTGTTTTAGCAGTGATTTCTTTGAGACTTGCTTATTGTCACATTTCTGATGGTAAGGGTCTAAGGCTATGGGGGAACAGAAAAGTGGGCTCTAATGCACCATGCTTTGGGGATGATGAAAACTCAAGACACAAAGCTAAGTACGGTCTTGGACACAGACATGAAAGTCCGAGGGTGTGCAAAGCACCGATAGCATGGAGTCTGCAGGAAAGGCTAGGAGACCAGCTCTTCTGCCAGTTTCATATTGAGCCTGACTTGGTGCCAGCTTTGCCTGCCCGAGGGGGCCAGGGAGTGAGTGAGTGAAAGATGCCCCACCTTTGTGCTGTTCTCTACAGCATCCCATCTGGGGTCTCTCCTAGCCTTGTTTAATTACAGTGAGGAGCAACATGTACTAGTCTCTTTTATGGGCACTTGTAAAAAGGATTTCTCAACTACACATGTCACCAAAGGCCTGATGTTCTATGTGCGAGAAGGCAAGGACAGAAAAATTCCAAAGGGGCCTTTGTCTTACACAGCAGTAAGCTACTCTGATCTTAATGTAAAATATATAAAGCAATTTTTACAACACTCTAAAATAAAAACAACTTTAATAGGACACACATGGTGTCAGTGGTAAAAATTTTTTCCCCCTTCTAGGGGACGTTTTTATTTTTCTTCCTTAGGAGATAAGGAAGCCTGAAGTATAAATCCCCTCATGGTTTCTTAGAACAACTTACTTTCCTCATCAGACACCTCTCTAGGATCTTTAAATGGTGTTGATAAAAATGGTGCAGGCGGTTTGCTCACTGAGATTTCCTGTAAATGCGTATCTAGCTACTGGACTGACCTAGAGCTGCTGCGGTGGATATCGTCCAGGATCAGGAGGCAGAAAGAAAACATTTTAATGGAAATAGTGACAGAGTTTTACTAACATCTCAGAATGACTCATGTTGTCATCATACAGAAGTGGTTAAGAAGATACAATTATTCTGTGCAATAGAGTGGGGCAAAAAGTTTCGGGTGGCAGAAGTTATTAGCATTTATTTAAACTAAACATGTAAAGGCAGTAGGTTTTGCTTTACAATCGACCTGTTTATGTAATACTTGGACCTACTATTTCCGTGTGTCAGTATTATTTTCTTCTATTTGAGGACTTTGGAAACTAGGAGTAAAATATTTGAACTTGTATAGTCAAGAGACATTGAACAATTGATGTTATGCCCTTATGTTCATTAGTCCAGTGATTTAATAATAACTTAATGTGAAAAGATATTTAATGACATGGTAAAACAAAATTTAAACATCAGAACTAGGACAAACTTAGAGGCTCAGGACTGATAAAGAAAATAGACTATATGAATACATGCAGTATTCACATTTTCAACCAACTGGTTGAAATAATTGAGCCAAAATTTGACCTTGGGTTACCTATCCAAGGCAAAGGGGAAAGGTAGATATGTTTTTTTCTATCTTAATTTCAAAGAAATGACAAATTACAAAATACAATATCAATTTAATAAGTTTTTGAATGGAGAAGTTGGTGTATATGTACATATATGCATATATGTGTATATTCACATAACATACATAAACATATACACATATATGCATATGTATGTATATGAATGTATACATATATGCACACATGTATGTACACAAAAATGAGTACTCATTCCAATTTCAGACACATGAAAGTGTGTGCCTGTGTGTGGGGGGGGTGGGACCTGCATCATAGAATTAAGGAAATTAATGATAATTATTACAGAAAACATTTCCGTTCCATAGGGAGACAAACACTAAACAGATTTCTCAAATCAAGAATCACATTCAGAGCAATGAACAGTATGGTGGACCATGTCTTTACCAATATCCATATCTCAAGCATGTGTTTTCAGAAGATAGAAGGCAACTTGGGAGTGTTTATTCCTTAATGTAAGCTGAAGGTATAATCCATGAAAGTTGACTGGAGGCCTGGGCAATATGGAATTGAGATTTGTTGACTTATCAGTTGTATTTGAGTACAATTGTTCAGTAGGTTCTTTTAGTGAATAATGAATACATCTAGAACTTTGTGTAAGAGAATCCAGAAAATGTGCATTTGTATTGAGGGTCAGTTACTTTTTGTACTTGTCAATAACCATAACTGTGGTGTCTATTCTATATAATACAATGTTCTTAAGTAAGATCAGGAGATGCATATTTAGATGTAGAGTTATTTCTGGTGATTATCTCAAGCCTTGCACTAATAATTTGGCCTTGTCCGTCCCCCCAAGGCTGACCTTCAGTTATTTTAATCTGTCAAAACTATTTGGTATGAGAGAACTACGTAAATTTTGAGTAAATTCTTACTGAGTGTAACTGACTTCATTAAAATATGTTGCAAGGTGACTTCTAATTTCTCTTTTGAGAAAATTTTTCCATTTTCATACCTATAAGTTCATTAAATCAATATTCAAACATCTATTAATACCTATGTTCTAAAGAAACAGGCAGATTGAAAGTGATACAAACAGATGAGTTTATAGTCTCCTTAAGGAAGAAGAAAATGCACATTACAAAATAATAAAAGCAAAATAATAATAAATTATTATAATAATAATAAAAATGTAAAAGCACATTACAAAATCATAAAAGATTTTATGATTCTACACTTTGGTGTAATTTGGAGTTGGTAAATGGTAAGTATCATTATAGGCTCTGGTGTTACAGAAAATATTTTCGGCTGTTGTGGCCAGGAGATGCTCCTTGAAGAACAAATTTAAATGATAATTAAAAGGGGTAGATGGGAAACACATTTGAAAAGGGGAGGAGATTATTTTAGACTGAGAGACCATTGTGGGGAAAGATGTAGATGCCAAAGTGTGCCTCTTGTGTCCAAGAGAGGGTGAGCAGAAGAACCTGGCTGCAGCTCCGAGATTGTCAGTGGCAATACAAAAGCTCACAGCAAAAATAGAAGTTGCATACTGTTTGCCAAGTGCCTCTATGGAGAGGACAGGGTTTTTAATTTTACCTAGTACACAGTGGAGACCCATGGGGTACTTGACTGTGGAGGTATTTTAACAGAATGCTGGTTGAAGACAGAAGTGGTTGAGGTGGTGTCTGTGAAGTGTAACTAAGTACACTTCACATCCCAAATTTGGGGCAGAGCGTTAAGCAGAGTCTGAGTTTGAGAGAATTAACAGAGAATACTTATGGGTTCTGATGTTTATGCATTTTTCTGTTATGCTTGCTTTTCTAAAGAGTGAAGGATTTTGCTTTGACTTGCGGTCCACTGTGACTCTTATCTTTTTCTGCCAACTTTTTAAGCCAAGCCATTCCCTAGTTTGTATTAGTGCAGTTTATTTTTTAAAAATGTAGGCACATTTTGCATTCACCCTAACTGAACTATATTTACTTTCTAACTGCTATTTCCATTTGCCATTTACCAAGACCCTTGGATGTATTATTCTTTATTTTCTGGCTTATGATGTTAACCTTCTAATGGATTTCCTTTACCAGTCAGCTTGAAGTACTTTGAAAATTTAAAGTATACACATTAAATACTATTCAAAGATGAAAATGCTCCTACAAGACACAATTTCAAATGTATAATCTAAGGTGCTTTTATCTAGAATGTCATTTGCTAACTGTGCAAAGTGTTGGGTTAAGAAGGATTCAGAGTTAAATGCTAGGTTCAGGAGAAAACTGTGCAGTTATCAATTTGTGGTGTTTGTGGCATAGAAAGCAATGTGTCCTGTATTCTCCCTAATTCTAATCCTTTAATCCATCCTGCTCTTGGCTTTCTCCTGCCTTTCCCTCCAATCTTCCAACACACACTTAGATGTCTTTGACAAGTAGTTATCTAGCTTCTATTTTATACCTGCAGTGATGGTGGAAGTCTGTATATTGGGGGAAAAACAGTATGGAAAAATGCTGGAAGAGTTTTAAATTTGATGTGTCCTGGTTTTCATCACTTGTTGAATGACATTGGTTAAATTACTTAATTTCCCAAAGCTTTGTCTTATATGAAATGGGGATATGTCACAGGATCATTGTAAGGAGTAAATTGGTACATATGCAAATGGATTTTATGATTCTACACTTTGGTGTAATTCTATTAATTCTATATTTACCATTCTTCCCATGACTGGCTTACTCTTGTCTCTTTATTTTCCTTTAATTTCTCCCCATCTCATGGCTTTGGCTATCATTCAGATGTGAAATCTTCTCCCATTTGAGTCCCAACCTCACTGTTTGGGCTCTTGATGGGCATCTTTCCCTAGATATCTTCCCAGCATGTCAATACAAGTGTAGCTAAAACATACCTTGTTGTCTTTCCAAAACCTTATTTCTCCTGGGATGATCATCCTTTCT
This sequence comes from Panthera onca, assembly GCF_046562875.1. Lineage (NCBI taxonomy): Eukaryota > Metazoa > Chordata > Mammalia > Carnivora > Felidae > Panthera > Panthera onca. The sequence goes on along the minus strand of NC_138356.1, from coordinate 53,241,802 downwards.
AAAGACATCTCTAGGGGTACCTGGATGGCTCAGTTGGTTGAGCGTCTGATTTCAGCTTAGGTCATGATCTCACTGTTCCTGAGCTCGAGCCCTGCATCGGGCTCTGTGCAGCCAGCTCGGAGCCTGGAGCCTATTTAGGATTCCGTGTCTCCCTCTCTGTCTGTCTGTCTCTCTCTGCACCTCCCTTGCTTTCTCTCTCTCTCTCTCTCTCTCTCTCTCAAAAATAAATAAACATTAAAAAAAACCTCCAAAAGCACCTCTAGCCTCCCAGTTACCCAGGCTCTTGGCCCTACATTTGTATCTCTTTTTACATTCAAACAAATTAGGGCTCAGACCTTTACTCAACCAGCTTGCAAGTATGCAAACCTGAGAAATTTACTCAATCTCTCTCAGCTCCAGCATCTATATTATAGGGATAATAGATAATCCTGCTTCATAGGATTGTTATGAGGTTTAAACAACATCATTTAAAATAATCAAGGATCAAAAAACATAGGTTGTTATTAATTTTGTTTTAATAATCCTGCACCCAGGTCTGTTTCTCCACCATCCATTCATCTTTATTTCTGTGTCCTCTACATGAAGCCTTTATTTATGTAGAAGATCGCAGTTTTTCATGGGCAGAAAGAGTATAGGTTAATTTACATCCCAGCTGACAGACGTGGCTGCATGTTCTAAGCTGAACTTGTTCCTCACGTACTTACTCTAATCTAGGTGTAAAATGGAAACCTTAAATTCTAAAAATGGCTGGGACAGCCATTGATTATCCTGATGAGCATAGGCCCTAGTACAGAGTAAGCCTCCAATGTGGAAAAGGATGAAGGTTGTAGGATGACTTGGACAGGTTAATGCTGGCTAAGGATGTGATACTTGAGAATACAGACCTGTAATCCTGGGACAATTTGAGTAAATAAAAGTGAGTCGAGGGTGAAGCGGGAAAGAGAGTGAGCAAAAGTCTGACAAAATGCAAAGTATATAGGTTACCATTTATATAAACACGAAGAATCTGTTGAAACAGTCCATGTATTAGGAAGCAAAAGGGAAAAATTTGGGCAAAAGGTGTAGAAATAAGGAGAAGGAATGAGCTCAACAGATACTTCAAAACCAGTAAGTTACCAAATTAGACCTCCTGGATTGAACAGTGCCAGAAGAATTTGAGACTGCTTGAATAATTCTCACAGGGAAGAGAAAGTCTCTGTCCATTTGTGGTGATTATAAACTGCAAGTTGGGTAAGTGAATATTCAAAAAGGAATTAAAGCATAGGCATAACATATGATAAGTAGTTTATAACAACCAGCCACTCAAGGCATAAGAAAGTAATGAGCCCAAGGTTAGGAACACAGGTACAGATGTTCAACAAATTCAGTGATGTGTGTTGCCTCACTGTACCTAAAGACATTTTCGTTTTGGAAATTCATTTTCTTAAACCTATTTATAACAATAATCTTGAGGAAACCTATAGAAGGGAAGGAAGCTCTAGACCTGGATTCAAGAGTGCTCAAATTACATTCTGTACAGGATAGAATGGGGCAGTTGACCCCTGAACAGTGCAGGGGTTGGAGGCACTGACCATTCACATAGTCAAAACTCCATGTTTAACTTCCAACTCCCCAAAAACTTAACTACCAGTAGCCTACTGTTGACTGGAAGGCCTTACTGTTAACAGTCAATTTATACATATTTTGTATGTTATATGTATTTTATACTGTATTTTTACAACCAAGTAAGCTGCAGAAAAAATGTTCAGAAAATCATAAGGATGAGAAAATACATGTACAGGGCTATACTGTATTTATCTTTAGAAATCCTCACATAAGTGGACTGGTGCAATTCAAACCCATGTTGTTCAAGGATCAACCATATATGGTTTTTTCTTACAGCTTGCAAGGAGGCCTAGCAGGTTAGTGATATGGTCTCTCAACCCTGGTTGAATGATAGTAGCTACTTTTTTCTTTATTTTGGAGGTTCAGCATGGATTTTCCTTTGTAAAAAGAGCATATCTTTCTATAAAACAAAACTTTACAGATGCACTCATTTATATTCTTTCCTTTACGTGTTTGAAGCCAAGGTGCAGGGTCATAGTAGATGCTAAAGGCAAAGCTTGGTTCTTGCTTAGGCATCACACTTGGAGCTCTTTCTTCCACACAGCCTTACCTTTCAACCCTCAGGAATCTCTGGGCATTCCTCAGAGGTAATACCACTAGGTTTGTTCATGTTATCACATATATATCCTCCATGGTGACTGGCCTTACATTTTTGCAATCTTTCCCCTTGGAATAGTAGTATAACACTTAGGATGGACTGAATTCAACAACGTATCAACTATTTGCAGGAGTACACTGCAAGATGCAGTGATGGTCCAATAAAAACAAAAAAGCCACTCTAGAATTTATAATTTTTCATTTGAACATACAAATTATATACAGTTAAAAATGGTATAAGCTGGACAAGCACATGATCTGCTCCAAGCCCAAATTTATTTCATCTTGAGCTGCCTCTTTACCATTTTATTCCGTAGTTATTCTCTTGTTTCTAGGAGAAATTTCGGGCAGGTCTCACATCTTAACTGCTCATTTTCAGCAATACGATTCTGTGGTCACGTTTAGTCACTGATGTAGTCTTACCTTTAGTTATTACAATGTCTAGTCCAGGATAATAACCATAATTAGAAACTTGAATTAGTAATAAGTCTTTGATTGTTATCTTGGACTTCTAGAAAATGTGTAACAGACTTTGGCTGATATGAAGTTTATTTTCCAAAATACCTCTGTATAGAAGAGTCTACTTTCTAAACTACCTCTTTCTTGAAAATTCTAAAGTAAATGACCCTCTAATGAAATGGTAAAACTAAATGCTAAAACTAAAATGCTAAAACTAAATGCTAAAACTAAAACTAAATGCTAATCCTTGGAAGATGTATATTATATAGACTTGCATCCTTTTTGCACTCTCTCTTTCTTTCATTTTATGTCAAAACCCGGAGAAGGAAACCATATGCCTCTGCCTTACATGTATGCAAAAATTTCTTGTAGTATTCTTGTATTTTCATGTTGAGAGTGGTATTGCTAACTTGAGTAATTTAAAGTAATTTCTGCCTCAAATGTCAAGTGTCTGTTGCATTTCAGATCTTCCTCCATTTGGTATAATTGTCAACTTGAAGCGCACAGACTGACCTAATACAGTAATCTAACATGCTTTGAATTAAGAGTTATTTGGCTCGCTTCTGTTTGAAGCAATGCACTTGGTATTGCCATTACAAGTTTGCCTCTCCTTTCTCAGAAACATAAGACTTGTATATCCCAAGAACCACCACATGAAATTTTCCACCAGGTGGATGACATGTGAGCATATCTAGTTGCAAAACTGTAACATGGGTAGTAGCCTAATTTGAACCATTCCTTTTATAATAGCTTACATTTATTAAGAACTTGCTTATGGAGTTCAAACATGGGTGGTGACCTCTTAAGCACCCATATTTTAAAACTTAAAAACATACAGCTTTCAAATTGCCCATGTTTTGTGTAACTTTTAGTGCTTAGTAAGAAATGATTCCACAATCCGTATTCTGCAATGAATGTGTAATTAAAGATGATTGAAAATTCAAAATTTGTGGTCACTTAGTCCCTTCATAAACATTTGCTCATGAGTGTGTCTGTGTGTGTGTGTGACAGAGAGAGAGAGTGAGTTAGGGGAGACGGGGATGAGAATTAGTGGTTTCAGCACCACATTTAGGGAAATGTTCAATGTTGTGCTCAGCATTTTGTTTGACAGTTGTTACCTTGTTTTCATTGTCTCTCCACTTTTGTTTATTTCCCTGTTTCTTAAGCAGCCTGATGAAATCTCATCAGCTAACTGGGATTGAATTTTGATGAGTGCCAAGTTGCTTTGATGAAATCTAGTGTAATTATGTTAAACCCGACTTGATTTGGCTTTAATGCTGGCATTTTCCATATTGAGAAAATTAGTGCATTTGTCCGCTCCTGGAGAGAGAAGCCCAGTAAGAAACAAAGATAGCTCAAATACAAAAAGCAACCACAATTTAAGTTCATTTATACCTTTGTTTCAAAACTAGCTTTTCCAGGCATTCAAACCCTTTAAGTTTCAGCATCTGTTCCTTGTAATAGCAGCAGAATTGGAATTTGCTATTAGCCAAAACTACCTTCATCCATGAACTAGAAAACAACAATACATAGTTTCTGTTGACCAGAAGAAAAACTTTTGTGTCCTATTGTCTGGATTTTTCTGGGGATGGGATAGGGCAAGAAAGATTTTAGTATTTTAAGTACAAAATATTGTTTCATTTTATCGACAAAGGAAAAACTGAATTTTAAACTTGTACTTCCTAGTGTTATTTCAGGTTGAAAATCTAATACTGTACAGGAGTCAAAGAATATTAGAGTCCAAAAATGCTCAAATTTACATCTTAATTTCTGATACTTGAGTAGAGGAAACTGAACTTCCTGAAATTTTATATAATTATAATAACAGTGTACCTCTTAGGAGAATACTATGATGCCAGAATTTCAAGAGATTTGGGCATTAGGTCATGGTACTGCACAGGGTGTTCAGAATGTTCACATCGGCTGAAGTAAGACCTTTAACTGCTCGGTCAGTGCACTTTCCCCTCCTCATATAGGAGGCCAGCAGGCTTCTGTCAGCAGCACTTTAAAACCGGATCCGGAATTGGAAGAGACCTCCCACTTTTAGTCAGTAACCATGAACTGACATAATATCTTTGAATTATCAGAAGATAATTTCCACTCTGGACAGTTCTTGAGGAGACTGGGCTATTCTGGGGACACTTAGAGATTATTCTGTCTGTTTTCTGCTTTGAGTTGTTCCCTGAAGTTACTGTAGAATTTTGACCTCTCAAGGCTGGTACAAACTTCCCTACTCTAAAACTCTTACAGATGGCGACAGTTTAATCAAAGTCAGAAAGCTGGTGGCAGATGAATGAAGGCAGTTCTGTGGCCCTGGGAGAAAGTTATATCTGTTCTATTTCTTCAAAATCCTGTGTGTTGTGCCTTTATGTAACTGGATTCAAGTGCGTTTTCTTTTTTGTGTTTTCTCCCTGGTCAGTTTTTAGTAGGCACAACTTACCAGAATTATTAGTCACTAACTACAAAGAGTTCTTTACTGCATTGTTTATAGAGTGTTCAGTCAAGGACTGCTTTAGAATTACAGCATTACTGAATCTTGCTAACTGTGAACAGGATGGGTTCAACAAAATGCCAATTTCTCACTGGTTAGATTTATTCGTGTTCTGACTCCCATATCCACTGGAAACGAACATTTGTCAGAGTGGTATCTATGATGATGTAAATTTAACGGTGTTTTACATTTTCAGTAATCCATGAAAGATCTGTCAAAGGGCTATCTTAATGGATTTTACAGCTGAAGCCCCAAAACACAAAATAAAAATAGTTTGCATTTATTATTTACAGTGTGTAGAAATTACCTTTGCATAAATGACTTCAGAATCTACTTGTTATGATGCGTGTGTGTGTGTGTGTGTTCACTTTTTAGGCTATTGGAGCTGTTAGATTATGTCAGCAACATCTAGACCAAGGATCTGGCAAAGCTTTTGTACATCCCAGTTCCTAGACTTTTATGCAGATTGATTTAGAGTAAGGCTATCACAGAAGATAATTTCTAGATAAAGAATGTGGGAGAGTGGCTTCCAACAGCTCTGTTCTCAGCTTCCTTTTTGGATTCTGACTGTGACCTATGTCATAGCCCCAGATGAGTTGCACATAGTCATTCCAGGGTTTGGATATAATTGCTGTCTTCTTGCTATAAGGATTCCCTGATCCATAGTCTTGAGAGGAACTGATAAAATAGGCACTTTCTGCTAAGACGGATGGTTTTTCATTATAATGGGTATTTTACAAAACATTAGCCATGATGAGTGAAGTGATTTAAGATCTGAAAAAGTTTAAAAGCTGCTGACATTAAAGCAAGAACCACATGCCAAAGGCAGGGAACACAGACACCATAAAAAAGTGTCGATGCCAGTTGCTTGAGAAACTCTTCAAGGAGGCATATTAAGGTTTAAAAAAAAAAAAAAAAACTTTATCAGAAAGGAGTTGTGATTTGTTGCATCAATGGCTAAAAAAGTTCATGTATTTGATTCTTCCTCATTTCATTTGTTTGTCAAAGCTTTTCAAATTGTGTTTTCTATGCATCAAATGGTCTTTCAAAATTGTGCTTGTTTCTTCAGATTTCCAGGTCCTTTAAGATTTTTTAAACTTGTTTGAGTGTAGTTGACACACAATGTTACATTAGTTTCAGGTGTACAATATAGTGCTTGATCAAGCTTATACATTATGCTGTGCTGGCCACAGATGTAGCTATCGACTGTCACCACACTGTACTATTACAGTATCATTGACTATATTCTTTATGCCATGTTTTTATTTCTGGGACTTATTCAATCCATAACTGGAAGCCTGATTTTTTTTTTTTAATAAGAATTGCACCTACTTAAGGTATACAGGCTCCTTTTTATTTGGTATCCTGACTCTCCATTGCTTGCTAGACCCTACTTCAGGAAGGGGTTTGTTGAGGCAAATCCTGAATGGCCTTGGGCCAAGATGCTATGAGCAAAGCATCCAAAGTGTAGAGACTGAGAGTTGAAGCTTTTCTGAGAGAAACAGACCATCTGAGTTTTTAATTAGAAAACTGCTCAAATCCACACCTCAGTGTCCTCTCCTGAGGCTCCTAAACCAGAACCTAGAGTATATTTACTAGTGTTTTTCTTTTTTAAAACATGCAATAAAAATGTAGAACCACAGCCAGGGGAGAGATGAAAGGGTAAGGGTGTGTATCTCAAGGGATTGATAACAGGATTAGAACTTTGTAGAAATCATTTGCATTTACAATACACACACACTTCTCTGAAGCTGTGAAACCTGGTGTTTTACATTTCAAGTTCCTTTTAGGCAAAATCCAACACCTTATCTGCTAAGCAGAAATGACTACCTCTGTGAAAATTTAAGAACTAGTCCCAAAAGCAGGAAGGAGTTAGACTAGCCTAACAGGAAAGCCATTCAGGACAAAGTCTTCTCTAGTGAGTACCGTGGCAAAAAGGCAAGATTTCTCTCAAATTGTTTGTAGATGAAATTGAAGATATTACAATAGCAAAATCAAAAGGTTCTCAGGTGGCTACAAACTAAAACACTGAGGAAGCTGTGTTCCATGTGGACTTACGGGATGTCAGTTTGGATCTGTGGGTATTACTGCTTCCTTACAGTTGTCTCTGGTTCAAAGATGGTATTAAGCAATTGTAGTTTTGTTTTTGTTTTGGTTTTTTGTTTTTTTAGGACAGATACTGTTTAGTGAAAAACACTTGAATAAAATCAGCATTGTGTTTGTACAACAACCACAGAAATATCAAGGATTGATTTTACTAGCAAGGTTGTAGCACACACTGGACATTGAGATTCTAGATGGTTCTTGTTACATTAATAGAATGTGGACAAGACACTTGGCAGTTAATGTATTGGCGTCTTTTGCCTCATGTTTGTCTATGGCTGGGCAGGTGCTTCATGGGGATCAGTAACGCAAGATCACAATAAATCTTTGAAATGCTACTTCTTTCAGCGTTTCAGGTGGTGCTCTTGCAAATGTTCTCCATTTGAGTGATTGAACAGCAAAGCAAAGGCAAAGGCACAGAGACAGCCTCAATGTGAATGCTAATTTAATTTAAACTGCTGTTCTACGTAACTTCTTAATCATTGTGTCGTTTGGTTTAGTAACTTTCTTAGCCCTGCACCCTAAACAGTTTGTGATGGATCAGCTGTACTACCAGGCCATCAAATGTATTCATTTTTGGAAGCAAACATTTCATGGTTGTTTAAAAATCCAGAGTATTCACATGGGGGAAGTGTGGGAGGTTTCAAGTTTCTGAAACATTTCGCAGAAAATGAAGTGATAACAGTTCCTGCCGGTGGCCATATGACTCAATAATAACTAGAAGGAAAAAAAAATGTTTGTTTAGGCTTGGCCAGAGTTAATAACAAGCCAGAGTTACAATCTTAGTTTTGCTCACAAACGTGTTTCCTTTCTTCGTGACCCTATTCCTCATCTTCTGCAGACATCTTGTATTGAGCTTTCCTGAGAACTGCCTTCACCCTTTGAGAGACATTCAATATGTATTTTGAGTTGATTCAAGGCTTTTTCTTTGCCCCTGTTCACTAAAAACACAATATGAGCAAAATCTCAAACCTGTTGCCATAGTCCAGTGTCAGCCTGTGCTGTGGCAAAATGTGGGCAGCGTTTGTGGTAGGAAGTCAGAGGTAAACGATTGGAAGTTTCTCATTTCAGTTCCGTGACTTACTGCCTCAGTTCATCAAAATTCTTTACTCTCAGGGAATGCAGGATACATTTGGCACCAACATGTGCTAACATGTGCTTTTGTTGTGTTTAAATTCCTTCTCAGCTTGGCTGGCCAGCTCTTTATTTTATTTTGGTCTGTAGGCACATCTGTCACCTGTCTCTTCAGAGGTTATATGCCTCTGGGGAGGGACTCCTTTTTCCTGAACCTATGCTTCATGTTTAGCTTCCAAATACTTTTCACATTTCTATAGCCACAATCAGGTGAGCCACCCAATTTTTAACCCATTGGGTTGATGGACTGGGGAGTTATGGCCTGTTTTATTGTATTTATTTATTTTCACTAAGTGGGTGGGTATTGTAGCTCTAATAAATGACTTTTTGTGCTGATAGTGTTGTGGGCTGAGAGACTGTGTATTTTGAAAAGAAAACCTTTCATTTCAATATGTTAAGTAATTCTGCAGGAATTTATAAATGAAAGGTTTAAGATAATGTATTTTAAGGAGGCGTCCTAGAGCATTTGCCTAGTAAAATGATAGGTAGTTTGTAAACTCTCACAAGAATGAAATTATTTGAAGATTTGTGGGTTAAGCTAATTTTTCTGAATATGTCAAGCTCTGAATTCATAAATACTTTACTATAAACAGAAGCACATTATTTGATTTAAACATACCTAGAAATACAGCAGAACCAAAATTTTTAGCCATGACAATAAAACTCCCAAGTCTATTAAATGTTTTATCTCTTGTAACTTGAAATTTATACTCTAAATGACACTAAATGTTAAGGATATAAAAATGTTGTCTGATATAGTACTATACTGCAACTTCATTTCAAGGATTCTATTGTGGACAGTTTCAGGATTCTAAGCGGACACAAGAAATATCAGGCTTTATATACCTCACTCATATTCCCTGTGTATGTGTGTGTATATGACTGAAAAGCATATTTTCTTAATTGGCCTGATGATATGGAGAAGGGGTGCTCCCTATAATATGGATCAAATCCATTTCGTGAAATGCTCAGCTACTGAAAAACTTGGTGAAAATAACCTTATAGAAAAGTTACTAATGTAGAATTGCAAGTTCAGACATCTAGGGATAAATATTTTGGTGTCTCACATGTGGATTGCCTTTAATTCCTTGATTACTTGGCATCTCCAGTTGATGTCAACCTGTTCCAACCTTGATGCCACCACAACCTGAGACTCCATCGTTGGCCACCTGCCCCATCTGTTTTTTCTTAGCCCTCACGTGATGGGAAGCAGAAGAGCAAAGGAGTAAAGAGAGCAAAAGCCTCGCAGTTACAGTCTTGAGATTACCTTTCCGATAACTGTTTGCCATTGGACACCTCTCTGCTACTGTTTTTCTTTCCGGCAAGATGGGGACAGATGACAGAATCTACCTTTCAGGCTTGTGAGTTTGTAAGGAGAATGCCAAGTGTCTGCACGTAGCTAACATTCATTTCCTGTGTGCTCGTGGCTGTTAGTGGGCACGTGCCATCCCCTTCAGCTGACCTCAGAAGGCTTGCTAGGACACTAGAGCTCTTCAGGTTCCAGAAGGTAGGAGTATTGTTCCAGATTCCTAGCTCTTTCTGTTAAACATGTAAACCCAGGTTCTTTACTCATGAGGTGCAAAGGGCACCTGTCATTTAGAGTGCTATTTTGTGGGCCTGTACATCAGTCCCAGGCCTTTATGTTTTCTGATTCTTGTCACTTACTTGGGCATTTGTTTTTAATTTCCATGTCTAGAGACCTGGTCATAGTTTCCACAAATCTTGACAATCATCCTGGGGGGATAAGGACTTCTTACAAGTTTGGGACCCAATAGCAAGCCATGAGATTGTGAAACTTAAAAGGTGAATATTTAGATTACCTCCATTTTGAGCCTTATCTCATTATGGGTATCTTTAAAAAAATTTTTTTTAATGTTTCTTTCTTTTTGAGAGAGAAAGAGTAGGGGAGGGGAGAGAGAGAGAGGGAGACACAGAATCTGAAGCAGGCTCCAGGCTCTGAGCTGTCAGCACAGAGCCTGATGTGGGGTTCAAACTCACAAACTGTGAGATCATGACCTGAGCCAAAGTCAGACGCTTAACTGACTGAGCCACCCATGCACCCCATGATGGGTATCTTTTGTGTTATTAATGTATATTTTCTAAAATAAACTTTAAAATTATTAGCTTAAAGATTTATAGTAGTATATAATTTTTGTATATCTGAACATTTTTAGGCATATTCAAGTCTGAGTAGCGTATAAAATATACATTAAATTGTATACATAGAATCTTTTATATATAATATATATTATACATATATAATATGTAGTATATAATATATATATATTATATGTATAATAATTTTATAGAAAGAGAAGATGCCTTGCATGTAATTTCTTTTTCTCAGTAATTCTCTTGAGCAAAAAAGAATCAGGATGGAAAAATTGATAGCATTCCTAGTCATAAGTATCAGCCAACTAAATAATGAGTAAACATACTAAACAGAAAAATAAAGTGAAAATCACCAAGATACTAATAGTGGTTGTTTCTTGGTGGTGAGATTAAGGTTTATGACAGGAAGGACTGTCACACCGAGTGTTCAATCTTCAGTGTTTAATAGGTCCTTGCATATAAGTGGGTAGTCAGTATCTGAATAAATGTGGATGTGTAAAAATGTTCTTCTCTTATACTTCTTGCAATTTTAAAATTTTATGTAATTAACACTGTCTTAGTACTATAATAAGGAAAACAAATCCTGAAGTTATTGTATAAGAAAATATTTTTGTGATTATCATTATGAATATAATCTGTATTTTGGCTTATTTTCTTAGGATAATTTGAATAGTAGAGTTACTGTAAAAAAGAATATGATTTTTTTGGCCAAAATTTATATTATCAAATGGCTTCCAAAGAACTTATGTAGCCTTGTGCTACCAGCAAAGTATATCAGCCTCACCACACCTTGCTAGGATTATGTTTTATATTTTAAAACATAATTTTATTATGTTTTTAAAAATACTTCATTTTCAATTCTATTTGTTTATTAATGACGGGATCCCACTTAAATTTCTTTGCCAGTTTTATTTCCTGTTTTCTGAAAAGTCTTTGTAACCTACGCTCATGATAAGCAAGGAGTATGTGCATGACTTTAAAAGCTTAGAAAAAAAAGGACCTACAAATTATGTGGTAATTTTACTTTTTCTTTTTAAAGATGAGGTTCTAAGAATTCTACAATTGCAAGGAGTTTGAAATTATCACAGTTGGATACTTAGGACTACTTTATTGGGTCCAAGTACAAGGTCTTTAATTTTTAGATGGACTGAAAGGAGTATAGAGTTGCACTAAAATTGCTGCATTTATAAGCTGTTGCATTGTACAAAGGTACTTTTAGCATCTGTTCTAAACTTTGAGTCTTGGGTGGCACCAGATAAGACAAATAGAATTAAGGGCATAATTGCTATTTTTTAAAAAATCGTTTTATGAAAATGAATTTCAAAATACCCCTTTGAGGTAAAACTTGGCATATGTGTTCTCCCTAGAAATCTGCTCATGGGATTCAACATTTTTTCTAGAGCTGTTCATGTGGTGGTACTTAAAAGTTTTTGACATACATATGTATCTTTTACATGGGTGATAAATTTGAGACCAGCATTTTTATGAGCATGGTAGTAGATGAAAGACAATGAATAATTTAAATACATGTATATTTCATATAAGTATATGTGCAATCTCTTTGGCCAATTGCTTTTCAAAAGCTGATTATACTATGTGGGCTTATATTTATTTTTATAGCACGCCCAACATATGTTGGACCCATGGATTAGGTTGTAATACTGGAAAAACTATGCTATCTGATTTTCATACTGATAGTGACGTGGTTCATTTAAACTCAGCGTCAGCTCAGAGAGGTATATGTATGTCTAAGTGAAGCCTCCATTAGGCAGTGTTCACAAGGAGGTATCACGGGTGTTAGTTTTTCTATGACTGAACAACATACACAGGCTGGAACTCAGCCTCATGATCTAGTATTCCAGAATCCTCCAAACCTTTTCAGTCTCAGGTTGAGGAAATCATAGACAGGTGTCCCCACAATCTTAGCTAATTCCTCAGCCCAGCTTAAGGATCCTGTTACCTCTCTCTCATTTGGCACAGTTGGTATCCCTAACCTTGACTGTTCTCAGAAGATGATGATAATTTCTATTTCTGGCTTGAATCTGAAGTACCTCACCTTTCTTCCTGTTTATCTTCAAACACTATACCTACTTTTCTTGTATCTTCTCATGGAAGAAACCTCTTTCTTTCAAGCCTACCCCATATTCCTGAGTCTTAGCCCTTTTCCAGGAGGACCTATTTATCTGTTACATTTCCTTTATTATATTTCCCTGCTCTGTCCACTTCTCAGCTGCTTTATTACCCCAGCCCCTGACCTTCCTATTCCCACCGGGTTTTCCCACATGCACTGCAAATTAAACACATCGAAAATGATTTCGAATTCTCCTTTGAAACAGGCTCTTCCACCTGCTCTCCCTTCCCTACTCGTTTTAGCCACAACCTGGAAAACAACCCAAACTCCTTTGTTCTTACTTGCCTGGCCGTTTGCTCACCGATTCTACTCGATTCTACCTCTACAACTCGTTGCCTTCTCCTTCTCTCTGCCTGGTGCTGCTCTTTCTTCTCTTGGTACATCTTCCCTACTTTGACTGGTCTGTCTTCTTGTTTCTTTTTTGAGACCAACTCTAGAAGACTATCTCTTTATTATGTAAAGACTAGAATCTTTAAGGCATTAGCTTGAAACAAATATGCACCTTTATTAAATATTACTAAAATTTCTAGGTTAAGTATTTAGTGATAGTGATAGTCTTTTCTTTTTGTGTCTCTCTCTTTTTCTTTATAAAAGCATGCGTTGCATTTATTCTATCAAGTGTGGTCACTTCATTTTAAATTTTCAGTGAACTTGTTTCATGTTGTTAGTCCCTAGTTTTGTGTCACTGGACCTCTGCAAATTTTATTGTATTTTACTTTTCTATTTTTAGTATAATATTTCTCTGACTTGATACAAATGATCCAATTAATTTTGTGAGTGCCGAGCAGCCGAACATAAAGTAACACAGAGTGATAACATTCATGTGTTTGGACAGCACTTAAAGGAAAAAGAAAGGAGGCTTGTGTCAAAAGTGTGCTGCAGATCTCAGATTACCAAGGGCATTACTGGACTTCAGGTATCTTGGAACCATAAGTACTGCAAAACTAGGATTTGGAGGATATGCGAAGAATAAAGACTACTTTATATTAACATTTCTTTTTACTATAAAGGAAATAGCATTAATTTGAAGAGAGTTAGTTTACACAAAGTAACTCTTGTTCATTGTTGGTTTCAATTTTTTAGGGCAAGATTAATAAGAATTATTAAGTAGTCTAAACCTTAAATTTGTGCCTTGTAATTAGCTTAATTTCATGTCACAGATTTTTATGGGAGCCATCTAAACTTTTTTATTCACTGGGAGAGCACTGTTATGTTTCCAGCCTGAGCGGAGGAAGGCTGGTTTTCATGTATGTCCTGAAACAAATTAGCACAGTTTGGTTAAAACAGCTGCCTAAGTGATGAGAAACAAATTGGATTAGAAAATCCTACTTGGTAGTTTAACATGTCAATTAGTTAAGTTAGGATTTGAACCGTATCATACAGTCATGAGATGGAAAATGACACACGGTGGTCAAGCCAAGTGTCTGGTAATGGGGCCAGCCTCAATCCCCGGCTCTGCTTTGATCAAAAAGGAATGGTATATTTCCCCTTCTGACAACAGTCCAGTTTCTCCAAGTGCAAGATGAGAATTGTACATTTAATAAGGCTTGATCAAGTACCCATTGTGAATTAGATGACTTATTTAGAGATGAAGCAACATACTTGGAAATCATTACAGAAAGCAAGGCTATATAATTTCAGTGCACTGGTGCTTTGTTATTCAGTGTGGTGGTTCAGAATGCATCCGCACATCATGAGGAATCCTGGTGGTCACATGGTATAATGTAGGAAATTCACTGGGTCAGATATAGGAGTGGACTTAACAATGTTCATCAGCCGTAAGTTCAAAACTGCAGGATCTGTGCTCCTCCAGAACTTGGGAGCGCTGGGAAAGTACTGCAGTAAGAAGGACTGAGGTCTGGCCAAGAGAGCCTGGAAAGCTTAGATCCTCTTTTATCCTTATTCTTCTTGCAAACCCAGTTTCCTATACTCCATTCCTACTTTATTTCTAACTCTTGAAGCTCTTACATAACCAGGCTTTTAAAGGCAAAAGCCTTGGAGTTCAACTTCTGGTTCCTTGACTTAGCAGCTTTGTGACTTTGGCAGCTACTTAACTTCACAACCCTTTGTTCCCCCATTTATAAAATGATAATATCTACCTTCAATGTTGTGACAACTATTAAATGGGTTAACACATGCAAAATGTGTAGTGTCTGTGTATATATTAATGTTACCTAGTAATGACGTTGATAACATCAGTTCACTTAAAAGAATATGGAGAAAGCAATCCTAATGGTACTTGAGAAGTGGTTTCCTAACCACAGAGAGCATCAGAATCACCCAGAAGGCTCAAAATAGGTAGGGAAAAAGAAACATGGATTCTTTCTATGAATATTCTAGCTGATTGGGCCTCATAATCTCCACTGGCAACATTTTTCCTCTCCAGCAGATATTTTGCCTAATACCTTCTTTAAAATCAGAGTTAATAGTCTAATTGCTTTGCATTTCTCTTCATAGTGGGAAACCTGTTTGGATAGGTGAAAAAAAAAAAGCAGCCAAGCAACTTTTGAAAAGATGAAATTTTTATGTTTCTAAGTTTTCTACAACTTGTCCCAGATCATTGTAAGATGATGGGGGGAAGGAAGGAAGGGAGGTTGTTCTTTTTTTTTTTTTAATGTTTATTTTTGAGAGGGAGAGATACAGAGTGCTAGTGGGGCAGAGAGAGGGAGACAGAAGATCTGAAGTGGGCTCTGCACTGACAGCTCGATGTGGGGCTCGAACTCATGAACCCTGAGATTATGAACTGAGCCCAAGTCGGACATTTAACCACCTGAGCCACCCAGCTGCCCCAGGAGGGAATTATAGTGTCCATCAGAGATTTTGAAACTTAATTGAATATTTTCTACCTTAGTAAAACTGAACCAATTTATCTGTATAATCTCTTCAAGCTTGTAGTTATTGAAAAATTTCTATATTCTCTTTCCCTATTCTTAGCCGAGAGCAGCTTGCACATTATTTACTTACTTGGGTGCTGTTCTGCAAATTCGTCTATTTAAAGCTTGTGAGGGAGCCAAGCCACAGGATCTGGCTGACTTTCAGCTGCTAAACAGGGGGCATGTAACTTGCCATTGGTCCCCAACTGAGAGAACTGTGGGTGTAATTTCTTTTTTGGTAAACATCCATCCTGAAGTGAATTTATCTCCTCTACACATTTGTTTTCCTTTGAGTGTTTTCCTTTTGTTGCATGATCCTCACTTTGTTGGACAGAAGTACTTCTGTAGTGTTACTTACCCTCTCAAAACAACAAAAATTACTTTTGTGATGTTGTTTAAGTCAGAGGATGTAAAGGAAATCCCATCCAAACCAGCAGTTACCATTCATTAGAGGTGGGCGGGGCAAATTGAAGCTGCTCTTGAAGTCAGAAAACCAATAGTCCGTGGCAAGAGGGAGCTGGGACTGCGGGGCCACAATGTGGGCTTACGACAGTGTCAGGGCTTGTGGTCAAACCTACTCTGTGGTTGACTCTGAGTTACGTTGTCTCATGTGGTTGGTTTAAGAAAGGACATTCCTTCTCTCTCGGTGTCATTGATATTCTTTTTTGTTATCAATGATCCCCTCACCCCCCATTTCTACCACGGCCACCAACATATATTCAGTGTTTACTATGTGCCATGAACTGGGCTCAAACTTCATTTTCTTATTTAATCACGACAATTTTTTTTTTTTTTTTTTTATGTGGTAGGAAGCTACTATTTCTCACATCTTACAGATGAGAAACCAAGGCTTAGAGAAGATACTAGCTGTGAGGCTTTGGAGAAAAAGTGGCAGAGCTCAGGTTTATGCAGGGGCTCTCAGTCCCCAAAGAGCATGTTCTTAACCTCTATGCTGCATTGCTTTCCTGAACTAAGATGATTGTTGGAAAGTATCCATGTTAGGAACTCACCACTTTTAAATGTTCCATACATAAAAATTTGGAATGGCTTTTCTCCCAGTTCCGTTATTTTAAAATAATGTAAGTACCTCTAGTAAAGGGAATCAAAAGGTTAGGCTAGAAAGCTTTATATAATTTGGCAAGACTAAATTTTTAGTTTCTTGTTTAAAATAAATATGACCTTTCAAAAGAAGAATAGGCAGTATGTGTTTATATAAAGCCAGTTATTTATGCAAACTTTGTCAGCTAAGCACTACATCTGTTAACTATATACTTTTTAAAAGGGTAGTAAAGGATGATCTAATAAGGCATAAAGATCATAAAGATTATATGAAACCTGGTGGCCAATGATTTTGTTTTTTTCCTCTCTGAGAAATTGTACTTAACCACAGAAGAGGGTTTAGAGCTTAAATAGTCAAGGGTTCCTTGGTACTTAAAGTTGTTAAAAATACTTAAGTATTCTCTTGGGTCTCTAAAATATTCTGTCCAGGATAAATGGATGTAGACATATTTTAAGGCAGATGGATGAAGTAGATGAGCCTTCAGAATCCTGGCCAGCACTGTGATCTATTCTGTCCTGCATTTAATAATTCTGATTAGTCAGGAGATTTTTAGAATTTGACATTTACCATTGGTGTAAGTAAAACAGAATTGGACTTGACAGCTGTTCTTAGTCATGTAAACTTAAGTTTTAATATTTGAACATAAAACTAAAGTTCAATGTCCTCTGGTTAAGAATGGTAACTAGATGGACTTGCCTTGGCCACCACCCAACCTGACTTGTCCCTAAAATCCAGAAGGAAGTTCCAACAATTAAAAACCAAAAGGACTGAATTTAAAAACAGAAGTTGAAGGTCATTTGTTATGCTTCTGATAGCTATGTCTACCTGAAAGCTAGAAATGGCTTCACTCCCAACCAGTGGACCCTGGGTCAGAAATGAAAGTTCTCTGCCAATGAGAGAACTGGACAGATGTCCTTTTTGTCCTTTTGTTGCATGACTTCTTTGTAACAACAGAATGGTAATTATAAATAATAGTGAATACTTCTAATATTCCAGATACTACATTAAGTGATGTTAACTCATTTAATTACTGCAATGACTGTACAGGTTAGATACTGTTACTATTCCCGATTTCCAGATGAGGAAATAGAGGCACAGGGATGACCAATATTAGCTGTGTGGTTTGAGCAAGTTAACTAATGAAGCCAGATTCTGATCCAGAGGGTCTGGCTTCAGGGCTTGTGCTCCTAATGACAAGGATAAACTGTCCATGAAGCCAGATTCCTCTTTCTTAAACCTTTCTCTCTAAAGTGTTTGTCTTGCAATTTCCTACAAATATTCACCAACTCCCAGAAAATAAATGCATAAGAAATAGGTGACACATTGTATCTTGGAAAGTGTGGTTCCTTTTAGTGGTATATAAGCCAGGGGGATGACAGAAAGAACCCTGATGGGAGTGACTGTAAAGATTATAATTAACATATTTCACTTCAGTATTCTAGAAATCCAGACAGGTTAGAGAAGGTTCAATTCTAGTTTAGCATAGTTAGAGCAGAGCAAAGTTGCCTAAACATTGAATTAGGTTGGGGGATGGGCATATCAAGTGCCACTCATGAGTTGGGATGAAAATAGAATTTAACCAACACCCAAACGTTCAGAGAGAAAGCCCAAAGGCAGCCCTCACAATTTATCTCCTAGATCCTGAGTAGACTTGCCCTTCTTTGAGGAGAAAAAAATGTATTGTGTAATTGTTATGTAAGGAGAGGAAAATCATTCAGAAACTTTGCCAAGTTCAGATTCCTGATATTCCTGCATGAGAAGAACAGAAGAAAAATCTAGGAAAAAAGTTTGTCCTCAGTAGGATGCAGGGAAGACTTATTCTTCATAAGTTAGGTTGGGAAGCAGTGGTGCATGGGCTGAGATCAAGGGATAAGGTGATCTGATGAGAAGTGAGGTCAGATGACCCAAAGCAAACTAAACCTAGAGCGGTCATAGGGTTTTCATTGGGGAGTGTCCAGTACAGAATTGATTGTTTGGAAAACAGAATAACAATATGGAGGAAAATCTTGAGAAACAAAATCTGAGAAGACAGGACAAATTGATGAAAATGATGGCAGGAAAGATGATAGAGACCAACAATAAAAGGTCTCAGTTGAAAAATGGCCCAGTTTTACAGAGCCAGAGATTATGGCCTCAGACTGGCAAAAGTATTTGAATAAAAGGGATAAAGAGAAAAGTCCACAACCATCTATAGGAAAGTACTTTACATCCAAAGCACAAAAATCAAAATCAGACTGTCCTGAGACTTACAGTTTTGGTGTCAAAAGGAAAAAAGAGTAGACTAGCGCCTACATTTTGAAAGATGGAGATGTAACTAGATAATCTTGGAACACAGCCAAGTTGTCTTCACTGATGTGCCATGCCACCTGAGTTGTCACCATTGCAGTATTTGCTGTAATTGCAGAAAACTTTACTCCAGCTTTGTGAAACAAATCCTGTCATAATAGGTTCACATGCACTTGCCAGCACAAACATTTAACTAGGGCATGAACCCAGGCAAGAAGGATGTGTGGCACATTTCAGTCTCCCCTCTGTGGTTCTCCCAGTAGGATAATGCATATCCTGGTTATCTATTACTGTGTGACAAATGTTCCAAACTTAGTAGCTTAAACTTACTAGCTTAAAACAATTATTGCTTATGAAAGAAATCTTATCGTCTCTGGTGATCTGAGAGTTGACAGGTTGCATTTGGAGGCTCTCACTTGGGGACATTCATTCTGCTGTGTCCATTGACTGCTAAAGATGCTTCCATCTGGAGGCTTCTTCCAGTCACGTGTGGCTCCTGGGCTGGCATGACTGGAAGAGTTGGTGCTGGTTGAGTGTCTCTCTCTCTCTCTCTCCCTCTCCCTCTCCCTCTCTCTCCCTCTCCCTCTCTCCCTCTCCCTCTCTCCCTCTCCCTCTCTCCCTCTCCCTCTCTCCCTCTCTCCCTCTCTCCCTCTCTCCCTCTCTCCCTCTCTCCCTCTCTCCCTCTCTCCCTCTCTCCATATAGTCTCTCCATGTGTTTTGCTTGGGTTTCTTCACAGTGAGACCTCTGGGTGGACCCAGAGTGAAGCTGCAGGCTTCTTAGGAAGTCCCAGAAAATCACCTCTCTCATGCAAGTTGTTAAGGCCAGTCCAGATTCAAAGTGGGGGTGGTGGTGCAGGGAACAGACTCCACCTCTGGGTGAAGGAGTGGCAAATGTATACAAGGAGGGAAGTGTTTGTCACCACTCACTTTATTTCCTAAATCTGGAAGCTTTCGAATACCATAGAGTGCCATTTCTTGATTTAACACAAATACACCTATGGAAGAGTTTATTTAGTTTTACTAAAGAGGTAACTTGGCTATTTAAATTATTTTTATTCAGAAATCCTTGGTTGGATTGTTACATAGATGTTCACTAAGGATTTTAGTGATAGTCTGGGAAATTATTTTATTATATATTTATTAGTGATAGTCTGGGAAAGATTTTCATAAACTGGAAATAAACTTTTTCCATTTCAAAATGGAAGACAGGCTCCAAAAATGTGCTATTCAGCATTTTTTCAGGAATGGATTAGATCCAGGTACTGACGGTTCCTGTAGTGAAAGGGCATAAAGACACTGAAATATTCAACAGTTACAAAGTGTGATGTTCATATTCTCATTTCTTGAAAAAATCTTTGTAAAATATCCTAAGAAATCAAGTAGTTGGTTAGCATTCATGATCTAGAACCATTTTTGTTTAAAGCACACACGAGTGCATACACACGTCTTTGGTTAACAATGGTTATTTCTTAGAGGTTTTTATAAAAAAAATTTTTACAGTGATTTTGTACTTTGTGTTTTTAAAAAAATTTTTAGTTTTATAATTTATTGTCAAGTTAGCTAACATACAGAGTATACAGTGTGCTCTTGGCTTCGGGAATAGATTCCCATGATTCATCACTTACATACAATACCCAGTGCTTATCCCAACAAGTGCCCTCCTCAATGCCCATCACCCATTTCCCCCTCCTCTCTGCCCCTCCCATCAACCCTACATTTGTTGTCTGTATTTAAGAGTCTCTTATGATTTGACTCCCTCTCAGTTTGTAACTTTTTTTTTTTTTCCTTCTCCTGTGGTCTTCTGTTAAGTTTCTCAAATTCCACATGTGAGTGAGAACAGAGGATATCTGTCTTTCTCTGACTGATTTATTTCACTTAGCATAACACCCTCCAGTTCCACGTTTGTTTACTTTTGAGAGAGAGAATGAGAAGGGGGAAGAGGATCCAAAGCGGGCTCTGTGCTTACAGCAGAGAACCTGTTTTGGGGCTCAAATCCATGAACCCGTGAGATCATCATCTGAGCCAAAGTTAGATGCTTAACCAACGGAGTCACCCAGGTGCCCCAATTTTGTATTTTTAAAATAAATGTAGCTACCAAAAAGTACAAATAATTGATATGTATAAAGAACAATGATAAAATACAAAATCCCTGTACCCACCACTCAGTTTATAAAATAGACCATTATTGATGACATTGCCAAGATGGCAGAGGAGACCCCAGCCTTCATTCTCCACAAAGCCTGGCAAACAAAAACGTTTCTGGGAGAACTCTGGAGTCCACTTAAGAAACTTCAGCAACCCATGTGACAAAATACTTGATAGTAAATGATCAAAAAAGGAAAGAAGTTTCATTTGGGCTTCATCATTCCATCCCCCATGACTGCATTGCTCAGAGCCAAGAGAGAACACCCAGCTAGGAAGAATTCCCCTCTCAGCTTTCTCAGCCTTTTGGGGTACTACATGAAGGACCCGCTTTTGTCACCCCATCCAGAGACCAGAAAAGCTGAGATGTATACAGATGGCTAGGAACAAGGCCTAAAAGCAGGGGCTACCAGTATCAGCCACACAGTGGGAGGAACCTCAGTTCCCAGGGACAACCTGCTCTGCAGATGAACCCAGTAGCTTTCACCACTGAAGAAACCAGGGTCACCCAGATCCCTGACAAATTTCACTAGTTTTCACCCCATGAGTATTCATGTTTGGTGATGCAGCTGCCTGAGTCCCTACCCACTCCCTGCCCTCCACCCCTGACAAAAGCCCAAGACCCATACAGAAAGCCAGTCCCTGTGGCTATGTGAGTGCAAAACACCAGCTTAGAACACTCCCAGCTGATCCTCACCACTGTGTGTGCTCTTGAAGCTAGCCCCTCCACCTGTGCACTTGAATGCTGCTGGTCTGATGCCCAGCGCTAGCCTCCATTGTCACATGCCCATCCATGGCAAGAGCTTAGAGCTATGAGAGTAGGTGCCTATAACCAAGGCCCCCACAGCTGCTTGCAGTTCTGGATCTGGCTCCGGCTCCTGTCCTTGGCCTGTACCACTGGGCTCACTTGCAGCTACCACCTCCAGCTTTAACCTGCATGCCTCTAGACTAACCTCTGACACTGGCCTCCACTGCCACATGCATGCCTGTGGAGGGACCATTCAGCTTCAGGAGGGCATATACATAGCCAGGGCTCCCGCAGCTGCCCATGGACCCTGATCTGGCCCTGACTTCTGTTACTGGCTTGTACCACTGAACTCACCTGTAGCTAACTATCCCAGCTATGTACTCACACACCCTCAGTCTGACTGTTGACACCAGCCTCTACTGCTGTGTACCAGTGATCACAACCAGTAGCCACAGTCATGCATACTGATAGCCAGGGCCCCCAGAGTGTCCAGGGCATCTGCAGTTGGCCTTCACCATTGCTACCTGTCCTGGCTCCCAGTGTGTGTGTGTGTGTGTGTTTGCCATAGGCCTCTGCCGCTAATCAGGCACCTGCAGCTGGTTCCCTGCAGCCAAATGCATGCCAGCCGCCGGCTCCAGCCACCACTGCTGCCTGCTTTGGTCCCTAGCCTCTGAACCTGGAGTTGTTACTGAGGCTCCCAACAACCCTTACAGCTTCTGCAGACCTCTGCAGCAGTCACCAGGGACATGTGGTTATTTAGTTGAGAGGGTGCCCACTCTTAACACTCTTTGTCAACATTGTACCAGAATTCCTACACAGAGTAATTAGGCAAGGAAAAATAAAAGGGATATAAATCAGAAAAAAGAAGTAAAACTATGTTTGCTGATGACATTATCTTGTGTATATAAAATCCAAGATTCCATCCCAAAACTGTTATACCTAGTAAATGACTTTAGTAAAGTTGCAGGATACAGAAACAACGTACAAAAGTAAGCTGCGTTTTTGTACACTAGCAATGACCTATTGAAAAAAAAAAAAAGAGTCCTATTTAAATACCATCAAAAGATAAATGAATTTAACCAAGGAAGTGAGTGATTTATATGCCAGAAACTATAAGATTCTGACGAAAGAGACAAATCAAAAGATATCTGATGTTCAGGGATCAGAAAAGTTACTATTGTTGAAATATCTATACTACCCAGAGCCATCTATAGGATTCAGTGCAATCTCTCTCCCAGAGTGGATTGATAAAATTTTATCTTACCTCCCACAAATGTTTTTAATGGGATATGGTAAATTTATTCATCTAGAAATTTAACTTCTTTCCCCTTTTAAGACCTCCATATTTGTAACCATGATTTTGAATTCAACTGATTGAAAATAACTTTCACACCAGAGCAAAACTTTAAAGAACATTTGTATTAAAAGCAATTTACCTCTAAAAAAATTTCTAATGGCATTTTTCACAGAAATACAAAAATTTCTATTTCACAGATAGGGAAAAATTTTTGTGGAACCATAAAAGACCCTGAATAGCTAAAGCATCTTGAGAAAGAAAAAAAGTTGGAGGCATCACACTTACTCATTTTAAGCCATATTACAAAGCTATTGTAATCAAGACAATACTGGCATAAAAACAAACACCTAGAATAATGGAACAGAATTGAACATGTATATATATCGTCAACTTATATTTGACAAGGGAGCCAAGAATACAAAGGATAGTCTCTTTGATAAATGGTGTTAGGAAAACTGGATATCCACATGCAAAACAATGAATTTAAGGTCCTATTATACATCACCAAAAATTAACTCAAAATGGATTAAAGATTGAAACATAAGGTCTGAAACCATAAAATTCTTAGAAGAAAAAATAGGGAAAAAACTCCATTGTACTTTATTTATTATTTTTTTTAATGTTTATTCTTGAGACAGAGACAGAGTGTGAACAGGAGAGGAGCAGAGAGAGAGGGAGACACAGAATCCGAAACAGGCTCCAGGCTCTGAGCTGTCAGCACAGAGCCCGACGCGGGGCTCGAACCCACGAACTGTGAGATCATGACCTGAGCCGAAGTCGGACACTTAACTGACTGAGCCACCCAGGCGCCCCCATTGTACATTTAAACTAGACCTATAGATGAATTATTTCATTGCTTTTTATCTACTCTATATTTTAACATATTGCACTTAATTTTTAATGTGTACAGTTACATGTATACCAATTTTAACTGATAATATATAAAATTCTTCCAAAGTAGCGTATGAGTAAAGAACTCTTCATCTGCTTGACACCATACATTTAGATAAGCTTAATGATTAAATTCCTACCTCAAATAAAACCTTGCTGGCACTAGGGAATGTTCATTACTCAATGGAAAAGCCACAGTGTTTCAGTCAATCAGTGTGGTCAACTTGTGAAATGCTCAATTTGTGGTGTTATATGGAATGAAATTGAAAAAAGATTTATGCACAGATATTTTCTTTTTACTTTAACTTTTTTTTATTGTCACAGTTTGACACAGAATACAATTCACAGAATTCACAGAATTCAAGTTTTTGCTACTAGAACATTAATTTTCTGTTTTTATCTTGTGAAGAGATCTAGGAAAGATAGTATGAGGAAGAAATTAGGAATCAAGGTTATTAAACATGTCAGTGGCTTCTGGATTTCTGTGCACTCCAGATACAGAATGAGTTACACAGGAATTAGTTTACCTCACTCGAATCTAATGTTACCAGATAAGTAACTAATACATTTTTGCCTTCAGAGAATCCCTTCTCTTTGCATTTTTTTTTTTTTTTTATTCCTTTGGTAATGGGAGTGTGGCCAGATACATTTTAGCCATAGTAGAAACCATAG
The DNA here is from genome assembly GCF_046562875.1 of Panthera onca. Taxonomy (NCBI): domain Eukaryota; kingdom Metazoa; phylum Chordata; class Mammalia; order Carnivora; family Felidae; genus Panthera; species Panthera onca. Next base: position 53,217,201 of record NC_138356.1, on the reverse strand, counting down.
CCCATCTTCTATTTGGTTCTCTTCCTCAGCCTTCAAAAACCTTGGATTTCCCATCCTAAATAACCCCTTGCTATCCGCTTCCATCTCTCTCGGAACAGCAGTCTCTAGTGGAGCCTTCACTTCTGCCTCTTGATTTACTCCTGCCAGTCTGTTCTCTGCTCTGTCAGCATTACTGAACTCCTCTTTGACGTCATTGATGATATCCTAATATCCAAATTGAAAAGCCACTTTATTTTAGTTTGTTAAATAAAAATTGTATTTAAGGTGTATAACCTGATTTGATATGCATATACATGATGAAATGGTTACCACAGTCAAGCTAATTTACATAACTTCTCACATAGCTACGTGTGTGTGTGTGTGTGTGTGTGTGTGTGTGTTTGATGTGAGCACCTGAAGTCTCTGTCAGCAAATTTCCAGTATTCAATACAATGTTAACTATAGTCATCATACTTGTACCTTAACTTTAATGCTTAGAACAAAATGGCGTATGATCCAAATGTTGCCATTTTGTTTTTGTAACATCTCTATTGTAGACTTCCTAGAGGATTATGTTTTTAGAGACTCTTTATGATTAGTCTCTTTGGTGTTTCTATAATGGAAATCCTTAAAATAGGATTTATGACAAAGTTATTCTTATATCAGCTTATAAGTTCTAACAGGTAGTGTTACAGTAAAGCTTTGAAAATCCTATCCTGTCATTTGGGTGACTTGAGGGATTGATATCTAAATGAGGAGGTGTTTATGAAATGGTCCCCTAGACAAATTTGTCTTTGAGTTAAATAGAATCCATGATATTTTTTTTCTCCCTCCCTCCTACCATACAACTTCCTCTCATCTGGACTTGTTTCTTTCCATATTTTGTTTGTAAATACAGGAACTGGGAAAGAGCTCTTAAGTCATGCTTTGCCCTTAGTTAATAGGAATTATTTTTCCATATTTTATGGCATAAAACCTGTACCGTTAAAGGAACTTTGCTGTCCAAGCAAAAAATGTTTTGTCAGAGCCAGAAAAATAGCACTGATTAGTTATGACTCCAAGCCATAAACTTTTACCACAGAGATTTTTTTTTAATACATGAAATTTATTGCCACATTGGTTTCCATACAACACCCAGTGCTCATCCCAAAAGGTGCCCTCCTCAATACCCATCACCCACCCTCTCCTCCCTCCCACCCCCCATCAACCCTCAGTTTGTTCTCAGTTTTTAAGAGTCTCTTATGCTTTGGCTCTCTCCCACTCTAACCTCTTTTTTTTTTCCTTCCCCTCCCCCATGGGTTTCTGTCAAGTTTCTCAGGATCCACATAAGAGTGAAAACATATGGTATCTGTCTTTCTCTGTATGGCTTATTTCACTTAGCATCACACTCTCCAGTTCCATCCACGTTGCTACAAAGGGCCATATTTCATTCTTTCTCATTGCCCTATAGTACTCCATTGTGTATATAAACCACAATTTCTTTATCCATTCGTCAGTTGATGGACATTTAGGCTCTTTCCATAATTTGGCTATTGTTGAGAGTGCTGCTATAAACATTTGGGTACAAGTGCCCTTATGCATCAGTACTCCTGTATCCCTTGGGTAAATTCCTAGCAGTGCTACTGCTGGGTCATAGGGTAGGTCTATTTTTAATTTTCTGAGGAACCTCCACACTGTTTTCCAGAGTGGCTGCACCAGTTTGCATTCCCACCAACAGTGCAAGAGGGTTCCCGTTTCTCCACATCCTCTCCAGCATCTATAGTCTCCTGATTTGTTCATTTTGGCCACTCTGACTGGCGTGAGGTGATATCTGAGTGTGGTTTTCATTTATATTTCCCTGATGAGGAGCGACGTTGAGCATCTTTTCATGTGCCTGTTGGCCATCCGGATGTCTTCTTTAGAGAAGTGTCTATTCATGTTTTCTGCCCATTTCTTCACTGGGTTATTTGTTTTTCGGGTGTGGCGTTTGGTGAGCTCTTTATAGATTTTGGATACTAGCCCTTTGTCCGATATGTTATTTGCAAATATCTTTTCCCATTCCGTTGGGTGCCTTTTAGTTTTGTTGGTTGTTTCCTTTGCTGTGCAGAAGCTTTTTATCTTCATAAGGTCCCAGTAATTCATTTTTGCTTTTAATTCCCTTGCCTTTGGGGATGTGTCGAGTAAGAGATTGCTACGGCTGAGGTCAGAGAGGTCTTTTCCTGTTTTCTTCTCTAGGGTTTTGATGGTTTCCTGTCTCACATTCAGGTCCTTTATCCATTTTGAGTTTATTTTTGTGAATGGTGTGAGAAAGTGGTCTAGTTTCAACCTTCTGCATGTTGCTGTCCAGTTCTCCCAGCACCATTTGTTAAAGAGACTGTCTCTTTTCCATTGGATGTTCTTTCCTGCTTTGTCAAAGATGAGTTGGCCATACGTTTGTGGGTCTAGTTCTGGGGTTTCTATTCTATTCCATTGGTCTATGTGTCTGTTTTTGTGCCAATACCATGCTATCTTGATGATGACAACTTTGTAGTAGAGGTTAAAGTCTGGGATTGTGCTGCCTCCTGCTTTGGTCTTCTTCTTCAAAATTACTTTGGCTATTTGGGCCTTTTGTGGTTCCATATGAATTTTAGGATTGCTTGTTCTAGTTTCGAGAAGAATGCTGGTGCAATTTTGATTGGGATTGTATTGAATGTGTAGATAGCTTTGGGTAGTATTGACATTTTGACAATATTTATTCTTCCAATCCATGAGCAGGGAATGTCTTTCCATTTCTTTATATCTTCTTCAATTACCTTCATAAGCTTTCTATAGTTTTCAGCATACAGATCTGTTACATCTTTGATTAGGTTTATTCCTAGGTATTTTATGCTTCTTGGTGCAATTGTGAATGGGATCAGTTTCTTTGTCTTTCTGTTGCTTCATTGTTAGTGTATAAGAAAGCAACTGATTTCTGTACATTGATTTTGTATCCTGAAACTATGCTGAATTCATGTATCAGTTCTAGCAGACTTTTGGTGGAGTCTATCGGATTTTCCATGTATAGTATCATGTCATCTGCAAAAAGTGAAAGCTTGACTTCATCTTTGCCAATTTTGATGCCTTTGATTTCCTTTTGTTGTCTGATTGCTGATGCTAGAACTTCCAACACTATGTTAAACAACAGTGATGAGAATGGGCATCCCTGTCGTGTTCCTGATCTCAGGGAAAAAGTTCTCAGTGTTTCCCCATTGAGGATGATGTTAGCTGTGGGCTTTTCATAAATGGCTTTTATGATGTGTAAGTATGTTCCTTCTATCCCAACTTTCTCAAGGGTTTTTATTAAGAAAGGGTGCTGAATTTTGTCAAAGGCCTTTTCTGCATCGATTGACATGATCATATGGTTCTTATCTTTTCTTTTATTAGTGTGATGTATCACATTGATTGATTTGCGAATGTTGAACCAGCCCTGCATCCCAGGAAGGAATCCCACTTGATCATGGTGAATAATTCTTTTTATATGCTGTTGAATTCGATTTGCTCGTATCTTATTGAGAATTTTTGCATCCATATTCATCAGGGATATTGGCCTGTAGTTCTCTTTTTTTACTGGGTCTCTGTCTGGTTTAGGAATCAAAGTAATACTGGCTTCATAGAATGAGTCTGGAAGTTTTCCTTCCCTTTCTATTTCTTGGAATAGCTTGAAAAGGATAGGTATTATCTCTGCTTTAAACGTCTGGTAGAACTCCCCTGGGAAGCCATCTGGTCCTGGACTCTTATTTGTTGGGAGATTTTTGATAACCGATTCAATTTCTTCACTGGTTATGGTCTGTTCAAGCTTTCTATTTCCTCCTGATTGAGTTTTGGAAGCGTGTGGGTATTTAGAAATTTGTCCATTTCTTCCAAGTTGTCCAATTTGTTGGCATATAATTTTTCATAGCATTCCCTGATAATTGCTTGTATCTCTGAGGGATTGGTTGTAATAATTCCATTTTCATTCATGATTTTATCTATTTGGGTCATCTCCCTTTTTTTTTGAGAAGCCTGGCTAGAGGTTTGTCAATTTTGTTTATTTTTTCAAAAAACCAACTCTTGGTTTCGTTGATCTGCTCTATAGTTTTTTTAGATTCTATATTGTTTATTTCTGCTCTGATCTTTATTATTTCTCTTCTTCTGCTGGGTTTAGGCTGCCTTTGCTGTTCTGCTTCTATTTCCTTTAGGTGTGCTGTTAGATTTTGTATTTGGGATTTTTCTTGTTTCTTGAGATAGGCCTGGATTGCAATGTATTTTCCTCTCAGGACTGCCTTCACTGCATCCCAAAGCGTTTGGATTGTTGTATTTTCATTTTCGTTTGTTTCCATATATTTTAAAATTTCCTCTCTAATTGCCTGGTTGACCCACTCATTCTTTAGTAGGGTGTTCTTTAACCTCCATGCTTTTGGAGGTTTTCCAGACTTTTTCCTGTGGTTGATTTCAAGCTCATAGCATTGTGGTCTGAAAGTATGCATGGTATGATCTCAATTCTTGTATACTTATGAAAGGCTGTTTTGTGACCCAGTATGTGATCTATCTTGGAGAATGCTCCATGTGCACTTGAGAAGAAAGTATATTCTGTTGCTTTGGGATGCAAGTTCTAAATATATCTGTCAAGTCCATCTGATCCAATGTATCATTCAGGGCCCTTGTTTCTTTATTGACCGGTTGTCTAGATGATCTATCCATTTCTGTAAGTGGGGTGTTAAAGTCCCCTGCAACGACCACATTCTTATCAATAAGGTTGCTTATGTTTATGAGTAATTGTTTTATATATTTGGGGGCTCCGGTATTCGGCGCATAGACATTTATAATTGTTAGCTCTTCCTGATGGATAGACCCTGTGATTATTATATAATGCCCTTCTTCATCTCTTGTTACAGCCTTTAATTTAAAGTCTAGTTTGTCTGATATCAGTATGGCTACTCCAGCTTTCTTTTGACTTCCAGTAGCATGATAAATAGTTCTCCATCCCCTCACTCTCAATCTAAAGGTGTCCTCAGATCTAAAATGAGTCTCTTGTAGACAGCAAATAGATGGGTCTTGTTTTTTTTTATCCATTCTGATACCCTATGTCTTTTGGTTGGCGCATTTAATCCATTTACATTCAGTGTTATTATAGAAAGATACGGGTTTAGGGTCATTGTGATGTCTGTATGTTTTATGCTTGTGGTGATGTCTCTGGTACTTTGTCTCACAGGATCCCCCTTAGGATCTCTTGTAGGGCTGGTTTAGTGGTGACGAATTCCTTCAGTTTTTGTTTGTTTGGGAAGACCTTTATCTCTCCTTCTAGTCTAAATGACAGACTTGCTGGATAAAAGATTCTCAGCTGCATATTTTTCCTGTTCATCACATTGAAGATCTCCTGCCATTCCTTTCTGGCCTGCCAAGTTTCAGATGAGAGATCAGTCACGAGTCTTATAGGTCTCCCTTTATATGTGAGGGCACGTTTATCCCTTGCTGCTTTCAGAATTTTCTCTTTATCCTTGTATTTTGCCAGTTTCACTATGATATGTCGTGCAGAAGATCGATTCAAGTTACGTCTCTGTGCCTCTTGGATTTCAATGCCTTTTTCCTTCCCCAGTTCAGGGAAGTTCTCAGCTATTATTTCTTCAAGTACACCTTCAGCACCTTTCCCTCTCTCTTCCTCCTCTGAGATACCAATTATGCGTATATTATTTCTTTTTAGTGTATCACTTAGTTCTCTTATTTTCCCCTCATACTCCTGGATTTTTTTATCTCTCTTTTTCTCAGCTTCCTCTTTTTCCATAATTTTATCTTCTAGTTCACCTATTCTCTCCTCTGCCTCTTCAATCCGAGCCGTGGTCGTTTCCATTTTATTTTGCATGTCATTTAAAGCGTTTTTCAGCTCCTCCTGACTGTTCCTTAGTCCCTTGATCTCTGTAGCAAGAGATTCTCTGCTGTCCTCTATACTGTTTTCAAGCCCAGCGATTAATTTTATGACTATTATTCTAAATTCACTTTCTGTTATATTATTTAAATCCTTTTTGATCAGTTCATTAGCTGTTGTTATTTCCTGGAGATTCTTCTGAGGGGAATTCTTCTGTTTGGTCATTTTGGATAGTCCCTGGAGTGGTGCGGACCTGCAGGGCACATCCTCTGTGCTGTGGTGTATAACTGGAGTTGGTGGGCGGGGCCACAGTCAGACCTGATGTCTGCCCCCAGCCCACCGCTGGGGCCACAGTCAGACTGGTGTGTGCTTTCTCTTCCCCTCTCCTAGGGGCGGGATTCACTGTGGGGTGGCGTGTCTGGGCTACTTGCACACTGCCAGGCTTGTGTTGCTGGGGATCTGGCGTATTAGCTGGGGTGGGTAGGCAAGGTGCACGGGGAGCAGGAGGGGCAGGCTTAGCTCGCTTCTCCTTAGGTGATCCACTTCAGGAGGGGCCCTGTGGCAGTGGGAGGGAGTCAGACCCGCTGCTGGAGGGGTGGCTCCGCAGAAGCACAACGTTGGGTGTTTGCGCGGAGCAAGCAAGTTCCCTGGCAGGAACTGGTTCCCTTTGGGATTTTGGCTGGGGGATGGGCGAGGGAGATGGCGCTGGCAAGCGCCTTTGTTCCCTGCCAAACTGAGCTCTGTCATCTGGGGGCTCAGCAACTCTCCCTCCCTTTGTCCTCCAGCCTTCCCGCTTTTGAGCAGAGCTGTTCACTTATGACCTCCCAGATTCTAAGTCCCGCTTGCTGTCGGAACACACTCCGTGCGGCCCCTCCGCTTTTGCCAGCCAGACTCGGGGGCTCTGCTTGGCCAGCGGGCCGCCCCTCCGCCCCGGCTCCCTCCCGCCAGTCCGTGGAGCGCGCACCGCCTCGCCACCCTTCCTACCCTCTTCCGTGGGCCTCTTGTCTGCGCTTGGCTCCAGAGACTCTGTTCTGCTAATCCTCTGGCGGTTTTCTGGGTTATTTAGGCAGGTGTAGGTGGAATCTAAGTGATCAGCAGGAAGCGCGGTGAGCCCAGTGTCCTCCTATGCCGCCATCTTCTCTATCTCTTCTTTCTACCATAGAGATTTTGCGACACTTTTTGAGTTTACTGTTTTTAATTCCCCAGAAGTTTTAATCTTTTATTTAATGTGTAATTTGGCCATAATCCTTACAAAATAGAAGTTTAAATGCTCCATGATGCACACAAATATATTTAAGTAAACTGTCTTCTCAACCAGTATACCCAGGTGTAGTTTATGGAGGGATATGTTTTAGGTACATGTGCACTTACAATTTTTTTTTTTTTTTACATTTATTTATTTTTGAGAGACAGAGCACAGCGAGGGATGGGCAGAGAGAGGTGGAGACACAGAATCCAAAGCAGGCTCCAGGCTCTGAGCTGTCAGCACAGAGCCCGATGCGGGGCTTGAACTCACAAACTGTGAGATTATGACCTGAGTCAAAGTCAGATGCTCAACCCACTGAGCCACCCAGGCACCCGACACGTGCACTTATAAAGATGCATACACATGCATCCCTCAGAGAAATTGTGCACAGTAATTTTTAGGATGGACTATTTCATTGCTATTGAAATTGTCAGTGACCTAGAATTTCAGATTAAATTGAAGGGTCATTAAAATATAGCTGCAGTTGTCTTTAAAACAACTTGATTAATGCTATAATTAATTTAGCTTTTAAGAAAACACGTAAATCATGAGCCCTGGGCATTATTTTGGTGAGATTTAGAATTTTTTTATAGGAAGATGTGGAAAATGCCTACTTTAAGGCAGTTTCAAATACTTTATGAAGTGTTAAGTGTATCAAAATGTAAGTATTAATCCTTACATTTATTACCCATGCATTTTGTCAGTTTTGTATTAGAATCAAACTGATTAGAAGTGATTTCCATAAATGTCTTGTCTTCTGACTGAATTCTGTACTACTACTGTAAAAAAAAATGCTAACCTAATTTTTTAAAATGATAAAGCAGGAAAGCTTTCTATTCTCAATAACTCAGTCTCCGACTTCCCTGATAAAGGAGTTATTATAACCATGTTATATCTTTGTAGCTGTAACTTTTTTTCATTAGCAACATAATAGTGACAGGTAGAATACAGTTCTTTTACAAGAGGATTTTTTTATATGTGAGCCTTAACATCTTTTTTTCACAGTCTTTCCTTAAGGTAAGTCCTTTTTTTTTTTTTAAACCAACTTCATTTTTGGTCCCCTCATTTGGACAGTCTGGCTTAAATGATTGAAAGCCAAATGAGGATGCAGTATCTGAGTATAGTAAATGTGCACAGCACTTTGCCCACCCTACACTTTTGGTGGGCATGACTTCAACCGTTAATAGGCATTTTTAACTTTTAACTCAACTGCACTGATGCATTTAGCTCATGTTTAAACACAGGTCCTGAGCCTGCTGCCCTGCTAAGATGGTGAGAATGTTGCCTTTTTTTAACATAAATTCTTAGTGATTTCTATGTTTTTTTTCATGGAACTCCAGGTGATGTCTTTACTATAAACATAGTTGTTTGGAATGTGAATCTCCTCTTGGATATCTGATTCAGTGATGATTCATTTTAAATTGTTTCCATTAGGTCTTACATCGTTTCATGTTACTTGTAAACTTTTGGTTTCTCATGTTTTCTTTTGACACCTAAGTTAAATAAAACTGATTAGAGTATAGTGATCTAAGCAATGCTTGGGAAATACTATGGATACTTATTGTGTGTATATGTATGTATGTACATGTGCAGTAGCTTCCTTTGATTTTTCTCTGTATTCTACGCTTAAAAGTCAATATACTTCTGGAGAGTAAATTACCATTTTCAGTTGAGGAGAAATAAAGCTAATTTATTAAAGATTAGGATGTTTATAAAAATCCTTACCCATGTTCTGCTCTTTTAATATTTGGCAATCACAGACAAAGATATTAGGATTCAAGATAACTCAGCAAAGTTTTAGACTTCTTGAAACTTTAGAGATTTGATGTCTCTAATAATCATTAGGTGTGTTGAACATGTTATTTAGAGTTCCTTGTCCAGTATTTTCCTTCTAATTGAGATCCATCACTGCTGCTTGGGTGGTTGACAAAGATTCTACATTGACCATAACATTTGTTTTGTTTTTACTTGTAGACAGAGACTATTCATTTTGGCAGATACTTGTTTACTTTCCATGTTCTGCAAGAATAACAGCGAAAAAAAATGCCCTTTATCATCCTGGTCTTGTATCAAAACAATGATGGGCCCAGACTTCATTTTATGAATTTGATGGTCCAGGCATTTAACCGTGAATGACCTGTTCATAGGGTTTGTGGGAGCCTCTGATTAAAGGGAAGAATGTTGTAACACCGAGCTTCTTCCTCTCTTAACTCTCAGGACATCACATTTATATCACACAAAGGTGATGAGAGAGAGATTAGCACAATGGATAAGGAGGGTAAACAAAGGGAACAGATTACCTGAGTTCAAATCAGAACTCTGCCATATGCTGGCTCTGTCATCTTAGGTTACCTTACCTTTATGATCTTCTGTTTTCTTTTCTGCATAGTAGGACTAAAGATACTATCTATTTCACAGAGGTATTTTTAGTATGAAATGAGTTGTACATAAAACACTGCCTGGCACATAGTTAACACCTATGTGGTGGTGGTGGTGGTGGTGATTAGCTAACACCTACATGATGATGATTTAATAATTTGGAAGAAGCTCAGAGTACCTTTCTGAAAGAAAAAAAGGATTTGTAATATGCTTCCTTCAATACAGCTAATATTTTAATACCTCTCATATTAAATATTTGACACAATATTTGTGTCACCTGGTCTGAAAGGGAATTACTTTCCAATTTTTGAAGTGCCAACTCTATATCCTAGATATATATCTATATACTCTCTATATATCTATATACTCTATATATCTATATCTATATAGATATAGATCCTTTAAAAAGAGTCCAAGTTGATAATAGTTCAAATTTATTTTTTTAAGTTTATTTTTGAGAGAGAGAAATGAATGAATGTGGGGGAGAGGCAAAGAGAGAAGGGGGGTAGAGAGAGAGAAAGAAAGAAAGAATGAATCACCAGGCACGCACACTGTCAGCACAGAGCTGATGTGGGGCTTGAACCCATGAACCATGAGATCATGACTTGAGCCAAAATCTGATGCTTAACTGACTGAGCCACCCAGGTGCTCCTATAATAGTTTTTTTTCAACTGCAATTTTGTTTTTTTTTTTTTGTCCAACTCTTTAGAATTTCTGAAAACTAATTAGATTGTCTTTCAAAAAACCCAGAATCTTGTTAATTGGATGAATTGAGACATAAAGTAAAGCAAGTTTCTGGTATATAACCACAGGAGAAATGAGTCATCTGTAACATGCGTGATCTACACCTTAGCTTGAGCATAAAGATAAGGGGCCCTTTTCCTGGCTGTGTGCCTTCCTCTTGACACAGGGGCAGCTTGATTTCTGCTGCTTTCTTGGGGCATCATCACAAATGGAACCAAGGGAGGGGAGTCCCAGCACAAAGAAGTTTGCTTCATTTCACAATTTGGAAGCTATTTCTCAGCTCAGTTGGGAAGGAGGTTGTCATTTACTTTGAGGTGCTCTTACATCCTCTTCCAAAGTTCTTTCTCCTGCCCACGTCCTTTTCCTCGGAGTTTTATACTCTCGACTTGTGTATACTCTTAACTTTGTGCTGAATCACCTCTTGAAGCTTAAAAACAATTCTGGATTTTCTGTCCTGAAGGTTTCAGTCAGGAGTCAGTGGATGGCTAGGGAACCTATATTTAAAAAAACCTCCCTGGAGCATTCTATGTCTGGCCCATGAACTGGCTTTTGGAACCACAGGTCTAAACTTCCAATTCTCAGCTGGAAGAGAAACATCCTGTGTTTTCTTCCCTTGGGCTTTACCATGGGCACACTGTTGATACTGAGCTGGAAATGCTAAATGTGTTGCTTGACCTCAGGAAACTGAGGCTTTGAATGCCTTAACCCCAGGGAAGAATTAAAATGAGAAGTATACATTGTAGGGCCAGGCCCATGGGGAAACTAATGTGGCCCAAGGGAACCCTGATATACTGGGGGACTGGTTGGTAAGATTGATGCTTTTTTTCATCCTAGTATTTACTTATTAATTTGTTTGTTCAGCAGCCATTTAAATGATTATGAGATCAAAGACATTTTGCTGGGCACAAGGGATGCAAATAGTATAGTGGAAAGAATACAAGTTTTAGAATCAGCCAGATGTTGGTTTGAATCCTTGCCGAGCTATGTGATTTTGAGCTATTAACTTCTCTAAACTTATTTCCTCATTGGCAAAATGGAAATAATGCCTACCTTGCAGGCTGTCATAAGGATTATAAATAATACACATGAGGCATCTCACATAAGTTAGCATTTATGTGGCAGGTATAGTGTCTGGAACTGTACACACATTTTCTTTGCCCCTCATAGGTGGTACTATTGATATCAATTTAGAAATGAGTAAACTAAGCCTTTGAAACAGTAACTGCTCCAAGATCACTAGCTTCTGAGAGGAAGAGCTTTGCTTTGAATCCAGGGCTGTCTGACCCCCAATCTGATGTCCTAACCATGTATCCTAGATGCCTGCTCAGTCTAGTGTCATGTGACTCCCCCCACTCCAGACTAGACCTAGGTGTGACCCATCCATGGGCTGGCCAGGCATCGACGACTCTGTGGCAAGGCGTATTGATTCCCTCTCTGGGGACTATGCAATCAAGACTAGAGACTGAGGTTGTTACAAAGCTTAAAGGTCATGGGGTTTACTCAGGGCTAGGGTTGCCTTCATAGACCATGTGTAAACTGATGCTGAGGGCAGAAGCCAGGTGGAGTCCAGGAAAAGCAAGAGAGTTCATTTTATGATAGATGATAAAGACCAGGTGGGTTAGGTTCTTTACCACATTCAGTGTGTATATCTAGCCCATATATCTTTGCTCTAATTCCTCTTATTAGTTAAGTTTGAATGACTATCTGCAACATGATTTTTAGAAAGACCAGGAGTCTAACCAGGACTCTAGTGGCATTAAAATGTAGCTATGCGTAGTTATTCACATAGTAGCCATGGTATACAGGCAAACAAAATTGCAACAGAAAGTGATAACTTTTTAACAAGAGAGGTCTAAAGTGCTGAAGGGCACAGAGGAGGGAATGCACTTATGATCGTTCATGGAACATGTGTCTCCTTATGTTCTCCTGTGCTGGCTGTTTTCATGTAAGGCTCACTCCTTAGGTGGAGCAGTAGGCTTGGACTGATAGCCCGTTCTTGGACTTACCTAATATGTAGCAATTACTGATTCATTTTACTTGTAAGTATGTCTTCAAGTTCCAAAGAAATTGTTTGGAATCCAAATTAAATAAATGCTTGCCATATGATGATAGTCCTAAATATAATAACTTGGACTCCTTTTTTTTTCTTTAATGGTTATTGATTGAAGACCAAGAAGAGGGTATTGAATCCTCTTATTCTAATGGAATTATCTTAAAATGTATCTTCTGGTATAGCATGAAGTCAGCTATGGAGGAACTTGAAACTCTTCTCTGGTTATCCCATTGGTCCTAATCAAATAAAATCAGTTATATCATTTTCTCTGCAAAACTGGATGTTTTTCAGACTTAAGGGTACCAAATGAGCCTTAGATTTTTCTGCAAATTTTTAGTAAATTTAGGGTGTATAGCTGTACAACATTCTAGCAGAATGGTTTGAATACTGATTTTTTTTCACAATATGCAGTTAACTAAGAAGATGTGTAAAGCACTTACAGTGCATGGTCCATATTAGGAATGACCACCATCTCATTTGCCCCACCCAGGAAACATATAGATTGCACCTTGCTAAAAGAATAAGCATTGAATCAATGCAGTATACATTTACAGAAAGTCTTAGGTTACAGATGCTATTTATGCAATTCATAAGGGGTTTTCAGTTATGAAGAGGGTCAGAGAAATATTAGTTGTCTTCTAAGACTTTTCTCTTGGAAAAAAAAAATCTAAACTATATCCTTAGCCAGTAATCTTTAAAGCTGTTAAAGAATATGAAACCTGCTTCCCAGTCTAGCGCAGCTGCTAAGAAGCTATAAGAGCTTGGTTAGGATGCTCTAGTTTTTCTGTGCCTCATTTGCTTCATATCTTAACACTTGGCAGAGTTGGACTAGAGCAGGGGGTGGAACATATCTGCTATACTCTGTCTCTCTACCTTCCCAATTTGGCCAAATGATCATCATCCTGGGAGGCCAAGTTGATGACAGCCCTTTGTCCTCAATCAGCACCTGACAATCAGCTCTTATACTTTTCTTAAATCTGTGTGCACCCCTGGACCAGAAGATAATGAAGATAATTTTTAGTTTTACAACTCTATTCTTATAAATAAGAGATCCAAGAAAAGGACATGTTCTTTGCAGATATTTTATATTAACTGCCCCATAAGAAAATGGCAACCTGGATGTGTGAATAATGCTTTTTCCCTAAATCACCATTTGAGAAGCAGATTCATTTGACTTTTCTTCTCTCATTAGCTCCCTTGACCCTCAAACATCTTTTTAAAGGATTACAGTTACACTTTTCCTTGTGCTGCACTTTGACCTTGCTATGTATCCTTTAGTCCACTATAGAGCTTTAAAGAAAAAAAAAAAAAAAAGCCTCCAACTGGGGTTAAAAGAAATTAAGAAGTTAGAGCTCCAAAGCTCCCGGCCTGTACACTTTTTACACCAGAGATACTAGTAAAAGTGAATTGTTGCCCCCTTGTGGTATTTTTTTCACACACGTGAAATTGTAGAGTTTAATTTTAATCTCTGCCACCTCGAAACTGTCTTTGCGATGAACTTAGTTATTATGAAAAAAAATTAGGTATTTTTGAAACCACCTCTCCTTGTTTATTTATTCTCATCTGTCTTAAACTTTATAGGATCTTGTCTTTGATATTTTTTGAAATACCAGATATCTAAGAGCTTAAGTCAAATGGATGACCAAAATTATATGGAAGAAACCCAAATATCATTCAAATTACTTTTCTGTAGTCCTTGGCACTTCAAATGAGTTTGTAGGGTCTTGGGAATATCTTATTTCCCCTTTTATAAGTCATGTTATATACCTGAAGGTATTCTTCAGAGCTATAGAATAGGGAAAATTTGAAATACCATGTCCGGGAATGCTTAGTTGTGATATAGTTAGTTCATAAGGGTTCAGGTGATCTTTAGGATTAGATTTTCTTCCATTTTCATTATATGGAATATGAAACAAGATTTTAAAACCAAATGGGGCTTCCTTTCAACAAAATAGACTTCATGCCCCATAAAATGCTTCATAGGAAGAGTGTAGAGGTCTTATGGACAAAGAAATCCATTTCATACTATTCCTTTTTACAATAAAAACATGGCAAACTCTTAAAAATAGAACAGCAAAACAGTCATAATTGGCTTATTGATTTTTTAAATAAATTATCATAATTATATATATAGGAATTCTAAATGATTTTCATGTTTGATTAGAGAAGTCCATTCTGTCAACCATTTTCTCTTTTGGATGATTGTCCCTCTCCACTAATAACCTTGAAAGTGAACAACTACTTGCAAGCTATCTGAAGATGATGGGTAGGTTTTTGAAGCACCTGCTCTTTCATAAAGATGAAATGACTAAGTGACTACTTCGCAGATTTCCACATTATGTCTTGAAACTGAAGATGCCCAGTGAAATCTCCTTAGTATGTAACTTGTTATTTTTCAACACTGCAAAACTTGTTGGTTTGTTTCTGGATTATTTTGCTCTCAAAGAAAATTTGATCACAGTCAGGAAATAGTCATTGAAGGATTTGCCAGTCCTTTCCAAAGACATTTGTCTGTGCAATATTTTTAGTGTAAGAGAGGTTATTTCTTAAAAAGCAGATAAATGTCACTAAAAACACGAATTCAAGAATTTTGTACTATGAATAAGGAGACAGAGTGGATTCATTTGCTTTACTTATTCAAGGTCTCGCCTGGGAGTTTCAGCTAATGTAAAAATAACCATTAATATGTTATTCAGAAGTATTATAGACAGTGGAAGATTTTGATCTCAGGCTATGTAGGACATGCCGTGGTAGATCCCAGTAATGCTCATCATATTTGCCTACTTGAACGCCTTTCTAGATTAAAGCAGCTTTGTGAACTAATGTCCATCCTTAATGCCAGAAGTGTTTAGGTAGTCCAGTAATTGTTAAGCTTTTATATCTTATATCCAATTACGATTGACCATTCCACTAAAAAGTCTGCTTACCACCAGAGGAGGAATGTTTTGTATTATATCCTTTTCCTTATAATCTATTTATGATAAATTTTAGGGACATGCAGCTTCCCTTGGGAGCAAATTTAATTGCTGTCGCCTTAAGATACAAAATACTTCATAGTTGAAAACACATTTCAGTAATCATAAAGAGAGGTCATGAAAAATTGGGTAGTAGGAAATTTCCATAACTTAGGATATATTTTTTCAGAATTTTATAGTAAATATCTTTATGCATAAATCTCTGTCCAAGTTTAGGTTATTTTCCTAGGACAGATTCCTAAATTTGGATAAAAAGTTATGAATATTTTAATGCTTTTGTATGCATTGCCAGATGGCTTTTAGAAAGACTGTATCAATGTTATATTCTCATAAGGCATCCTGATGCCTGTCTCTCTACATTCTCACGTGAATCTTGGCAGTAGCAACTCATTTGGCATTTTTAATTGTGAAATTTGGTTACTATATTAGCTGTTTTTATTTCCCTTATGGATTATATTTAAGTCTTTTGTATATTTTTATATGAGCTTTTAAAATATTTAGGAGCCAAACTGGCATTTTCCCAGAGAATCATCAATCACCCTTAAATAAATAAATCTCTGTTGCTACTCACTCTTGGGCAAACTCAAGTTGCCCATGTGAGAAAAAGAAATTGCTCAATTGTTATTCATTGTCTACAACTCAGTCCTTGTGAAGATGTGGAAGCAACTTTCTCTGTTCTAACTTGCATGTGTCTTCTGAAGTACAACAAAATCCCCCAGTGTGGTGCTTACCTGACCTTTTTGTCCCTCTTGAGCTGCTTTGAAGAATGACAAGATCTCTGAGATGATCCCCAAGTCCCCCTGGTGAATTTCATAAATACAATGAAGCCCAGGTTTCAAGTTAGCATCACAAAATTGTCATTAAAATTTAATAGGAATTCGTCCTGGTTTCAGATGATCACTTTTGTCACAATTATGGATCTAAGAGTAGAAATACATTTGTCATAATTGTTACTTACTTTCCTGTGTGTGTGTGTGTGTGTGTGTGTGTAGAGATAAAAGGGGAGATTTTTGTTATTTTTTTCATAGTCAAAGCTACTGAATTTTTTCTTCACTTTTCTTTCATTGCATTACAATTAGAAAGTCTTCCTCAAAACACTTAATCACCTTTATGGAAACCCTAGGCAACCTTTGTAGCCTTCCTGGGGATGTACAAGAACCATTGTTCCAATTAGGAAAAACTATTGCCTAAACCTGGTGAAGGAAAAACCTTTTGAAGACCTTCCTCAACTTTGGGGTTTATGAAGGAATGAAATTCATGTCTGCCAGGCAGTGGAGTCAGTATTTTCACAGCTTCATGCAATTTGTGAGTCTGCCTGGTATCTTGGTTGAAAAGAATCTACCCTATTTCTGATTCTAATAGCAGTAATCTACAGCTGGACGTTAGGAGTATTTCCATAAGGGGCTGTTCACCTTTCTCTGTAGAAGAGTCGATAGGTTATCCTGTTGGACCATTTCCACATGTGTGCAAGTCAATGTAATTATGTTGGTTAGAGCGTGGTTTTGATGGTATTGTTCTAACTTCATTTTGATGATGATCTTGTGATATTTTAGACAACTCTCTGATGAAAGAGGATCATGGCATCTTCATTCTGTAAATGTAAAAAATGGGAGTCACAAGTGTGATGCTATCTCAGTTACAGACCATACTTACCTACCAGCTCTTCTTCGTTCTGCCTTTCTGTATTAAACCCCATTGCTTTCCTTAACAAGTAAAATATCTAGCCAGTCTTCTGCATCTGTAAGACAGGGCTGAAGAGATTCAATGGATACTGATTTATCAAGGCCACTGTATTTTTATTTATTTTTTATTTTTTATTTTTTTATTCTCTAGTTAGCATACAATGTAATCTTGGCTTCAGGAGTAGAACTCAGTGATTCATTTCTTATATATGACAACTGGTGCTCATCCTGAAAAGTGCCCTCCTTAATTTCCATCACCGATTTAACCCACCTCCATAAACCCTCAGGTCTATGTATTTAAAAGTCTCTTATGGTTTGCCTCTCTGTTTTTATCTTATTTTTCCTTCTCTTCCCCTATGTTCATCTGTTAAGTTTCTCAAGTTCTACATATGAGTGAAATCATATGATATCTGTCTTTCTCTAACTTATTTCACTTAGCATAATACCCTCCAGTTCCATCCATGTTGTTGCAAATGGCAAGATTTCATTATTTTTCATTGCCAAGTAGTATTCCATTGTGTGTGGGTGTCTGTGTGTGTGTCTGTGTGTGTGTGTGTGTATACACACACACACACCACCCAACCTCTTCTTAATCCATCAGTTGATGGGCATTTGGGCTCTTTCTATACTTTGGCTATTGTTGATAGAGCTGCTATAAACATGAGGATTCATGTGCCTCTTCAGATCAGCACTTTTCTATCCTTTGGATAAATTCCTAGTAGTGCATTTGATGGGTCATAAGGTAGTTGTATTTTTAATTTTTTTGAGGAACCTTCACACTGATTTCTGGAGTGGCTGCACCAGTTTTGCATTCCCACCAACAGTGCAAGAGGGTTCCCCTTTCTCCACAGCCTCACCTGAGTTGTTAATTTTAGCCATTCTGACAGGTGTGAAGTGGTCTCTCATGTGGTTTTGATTTGTATTTACCTGATAAGCGATTTTGAGTATCTTCATGTGTCTGTTTAAGGCCACTGTATTCTTAAAGCACTCAGGACAAAGATATGCAGAATTTGTCATTAGAGCTGGACATACCTGGAGGTTGACAATCTCCTCATAAATCTCTAACCTTTTTGTGCTGATCTTGGGCAGTGTATTTTCCAGGTGGTTGTTCATGAACTACAAAGAAAGCTAAATGCATGAGTTGAATTTGGGTGACTGGCATCATACTTGCCTTTAGATGCTTCCTGTACAGGGTGAACGTGCTTAAGCATGTAAACTAATTTGAAAGTGTACAAGGCATTCTCCAACTCTAAAAAGGAGGAAATATAAATTAGCATGCTTGTATGTCCAATATAACTTATTTTCAAATATATAGATAAAAACAGGGATATATATTTTCAGTTACCTTTAGTCTTACCAATTAGAGTTCAGAAGAAAATATGTACAAGACCTTTTTTATACCTTAGGTTAGGTTATATTTTAATTTTTTTTTTTTATTCGAGTTCGACTTTAAGTCAAAACAGCCTACTTTGGACCACAAAATATTTTCAGTTAATTTAGGCCTATCCGTGGTCAAATCTTGGCTAACCATCTTAATTCTTTGGTATTTGCAATATATCCTACATGAGAAATGGAGCTGACCAAAAAGAAAACCAAGCAATGAACCAAAAGCACAGAGGTGTCATTCAAAAGAGACTTTTGAGGAAAATTTTTAGGGTTGTAACTAGGTCTCCCAAAACATCTTTATTTGGAACCAGTACTGTATAACTTATCGCCAATGGAATAATTGTGCAATTTGAAAACTTATATAAGTTTTCAGAAGCATTGCTGAAATTTTGGCCACGCTATGAACTATTTTATGCAAATAGTGAGTTAACTTTCCTATCACACAATGTTTATATCAGCCAGCAAACCCAAAGACCATTCAATATTGACAATTACATCAGAATGATTTATTAGGTAAGTGGCATGAAATTGACCCTCTCTTAAAATAAGAATTTCCAGTCATTCAGTATAGATCTTCTGTTAGTGAAAGCAGTACACATTTTTCATATGAAAAATTAAAATGGTGAATGTGAAAAGATTTAACAAATACTCAATATATTTTTATCTTAACACATTTAAAAATCTAGTAAAATTATTTTTCCATGTACTCAATTTCAATTTGCCTCTAAAAGAAACTCTAGGCTTTAAATAAATCAAATATGAGCTCATTTTTACAATGTAGTCAGCAATGATTTTAACTAAGGTTTTTGTTTAGAAAAAATTGATGCTTCTTTTTAAATATATAATTTTATGTTAAGTATTTAATCTCTCTGACCTCATTAGGTGTGTCTCATCATTAGATATAATGTTACTAAAGTAGTTGTAACTTTACAGCTTCTTTGATTAATGATGGTTTGGACTAAGGTTTCACTGGGTAGGATTAACTATGTTTAAAGATGGCAAGCTGCCATTATAACATTAATGCCAGAATTTAATAAGAACCAGAAAATAACTTCAAGGACCTTAATAATTTAATGTGAGGGCATGATCATATTCTGATTATTTTACTGTAGTGTCCTATTAAAAATAAGTTATTCTTTATGTTGTGATAAAGTTTTACTCCACACACACCGAATATCAACTATGTGCCAATCATGTGACTGTTTTCCATGCTCAAATAAGATAATATATGAGAAACATCTCCCTTATTTAGAAATCTCCTAGCCTTCTGTAATCTAGTGTTACTGATTTCCTAAGGCATGGATCTATCTCCCTAACTTCTGGCCTGTTTCTTTCACATTTCTTACATTAGCTGCCACCTCCATTATCTAGACTGAACAGCTGACCAGATATGGCCCTGTAATGAAGGGTGGGAAGCATGCATTAGAAGTGAATGTCCTATTTGTGGTATGGATTACTACACAGGAAGAGAAAAGTTTTGCAGGACTATACTGTTAAAACACTAGTCTGTTGAGGGAAAAATCTTTCTGTACTGAGGGTGTATTGTGATGACTTCATTTCTGCAAAATACAGGTGCTCTTGATGCTCTTTACTATTCTAAAACCTCCATGATTCCTATGTGTTTAGAACCAAAGAGGGAAATGGACCTAACACAAATAAATGCTTGCTATTATTTGCTCTCACATTCTTAAGTATACATGCTTGCTTGCAAAGAAAAGTTGAGACCTTGTAAAAACTATAAACCATGACTACAAGATGTAAGAAGTAAAATACAGCAGAGGCAAAGGGAGACTAGATGCAAAAACTCCTGATGCAGACAAACCTCACCCCTTTAGCTCACAGTCTGGGCTTCCTGGTTGTGAAGGCAAAGAGGAGAAATAGGATTATGTGGTGGGTGATCTTCTGGTTGTAAGACACATGTCATCAGTTTTTCAGACACAAGCATTTTTCTTGTTCACTGTAATAAGAATAACTTATTCCAAGCGATTTGTAGAAGAAGCCATAGCCACATAAGGAGTGATGTCCCCATGAATTTTTATAGAAAAGAAGAAAGTATTTCACCTATGTCATTTCATACACCAGCCTTTGGAGAACAGGGAGGGAATAATGTTAAAAGCAAGACATTTTTTTCTCCCAGGGGGGGCAGGGAAAAGGGAGTTTGAAACTTCTGGTATATTTACTGTAGATAGATGCTTATTTTCTTTCGCCCCACTGACCTGTGGAGCAGTAGAAAGATGTAAAGATGTCTAGTAAAGGGTAGCATTGTTAGCAGTCGGAGGGGATAAATGGAATTTTTGTGGCAGGATGATATTTGCAAGACTGATCAGGCCGCTGGGAGGTTTTTAAATATGCCAGTTCCCTATAACAGGAAGATCAGTCTCTGTTTTAGACAGCATATCCAATTTAGTAAATTATTATTATTCCGTCAAAATTAACGTGAACAATTTTCTCTTTGAGGCTGCTTTTTCCATAGGTGATGTTTTCCAGATGGGCTTTGTGTAAAACTCTTAATGTTTTGTGTTTTCTTTCCTAGAGAAAGAGCCTTTTCTGACATGTCTTCATTTCTTTCTCTTTCCCTCATTGTAGGAAAGAGAGCCCCAAAGGCAAAGGAGAAGAACAAGAAAAAGAAGAGGAAGCTGATAGAAAGAGCCCAGGAGCAACACAGTGTCTTCCTAGCTACAGACAGAGCTCATCAGTAAAATAGGAGACATGTAGGTTAGATTTTGGGGGATTTTTGTTTTTGCAAAAGTGCACAAAGCTACTCTCCCCGCCTGGACACTGGTGTGTGGCGTTTATGCTGCCTTGACCAGTATTTGTTCCCGGTAATGTTGTGAAAGGAGGAGCCACGAGCGTGGTCTCTGTTATTTATGCTTCAATTTGCATCTGGAGACTGTGAAGGCAGGAGCTCACGGCCTGAATCGGTGGAAGAGGGAGTGGGTGTCCAGCATGTGCCTTGGCTCCACATGCACGGAGGGAATGTGGCACCATGGAGAGGCAACGGCCGTGAGGCCCCAGACCACCACTGGAGAACAGACTTGTGCATATTTATGGGAAAGAAGACACTCCGCAGGCAAAGTGCTATTTCACCTGTGACCTTGATTTCTCACGTTGTGTATTTGCAAGGATAAATGTATGTGGATATCTGCTTTTAGCTGGGGGTATGCTCCAGGGATTCCTGCTCAGTATCACATCAGCTCCAACATGTACATAATCTGTGGGGCCATCGATAAACCTCTTACTGTATATTTATGCCTTCTTTCCTGTAACAAGTCATACCTGATTAATATTATGTCACTTTGTTTCTAGATGTTCCTAACCATCGTCCAGTAAATGACTTCTAGTTGTGCGAATTGATGGATGTTTCGTTGCCCCTTGAAATGTAACTTTTCTTGGAGGACTTATTTCTTATTGTAAGAATAGGATAAGCTAGTTTGTACATAGGCTCAAATGACCAGTGTCAAAGAATCTGAATATCAGTAGAACTTCCCCACTCCAGCTCTCCTCCTACAGATAAAGCAGCATGTGTCAGGCAGAAACTAAAACTCCCTTTACGTCTAAGAGGTGATGACTTTATGAAACACAATTGAAAACGCGAGGAATTACATGCAGTCCCTTCTAGTACTCATCATGCAGTTTCAGAGGCTAGAGAGATTTTCAAACTTTTGTTTCAAGCTTCAATATATATACATATTTATCTAAAGCCATCCCTGACTTACCAGGACAGGGTACCTACCAATATTCTTGGGTCACTGTAGAAATTACCATCATGAGACCATGCATAGAATTTGAGAAGAAAACAGTATGAATTCCTGTAACTGCTGCTCAGATCTTAACAGGTCTCCTTTGAGCCAGATCCGTATCCTCTCCAAGACAGAAGAACACGATGGAGACTTCCCTGGGGACTTTTGGAGCAGTTGTTTCAAAAACATCATCATACACTTGAGGAAATCAGCTCTCAGAGAGCTTTTAATTGGCTTCTTCTATAAAAGCATCATTATCTTCCTGGCTAATTCAGATGAAAATTAAAACAAAAAAAATGGTTACAGATGTTTAAGGAAAAAAAAAGCAAGGTAAAGCATTTTTTCTCACCTTGCATTGGCAAAACTACCTCTTCAGCATTTTTGTTTTGAGTCAAAAGCATCTTACCAGTATCAATGTCCTATACATCATTATGAGAATATTGTTGCTATGAGATAATAAGCCATATATGAATGTTGTACACAACTTTGGGGTTTGCATTTAATCCTAAAGTGCTCACCTCGTTTCATGTCTATTTACACTATATTCCTATTTACTAAGTGGGGAAGGGGCTCCTTTATATAGTGCTTCATCGTTAATAAGTCAATATCTGTTCTGTTTCTGAGATGTTCTTTTCATGCATTAAAAATCTTCAAAATTATTGTTTGTGGAAGTTTTCTTTAGAGGTACATTTAGAGCAAAGAGAAATACTTTAGCAACTCTACCCCTAAATGATGATCCTTAAAAAAACACAAATGTTACTAAAAGGAACTAAATAGTTTAGCTATACATTACACTAGAGTGGAATGGAGTGGTTAGGCAGTGTGGTTCTAAAATCTCTGCTCCTGAGTTCTAATCTAGACTCTGAGAGTAGCCTGGGGCAAATTATCGCTCCAGGTCTCTGTTCCTCATCTGTGAAATAGAGGTAACAGTAGTATCTACCTGTAGGCCTATGTTTTGAGGATTAAATTAGGTAAAATGTGTAAAGTATGGTCAGCACAGGGTATACTAAGTGCTATCCAAGTTACCTGTTATTAATTGCCTCTGTTCTTGGCTAATTATTTCAAAAACACTCATTTCTCTCTATATTTTTGAAAATTTCAGTTCCTTTCTATCGCTTGATGCCTAGGCATCATTTGCCCCAATTTTTATTATTTTTATTTTTTATTAAAAATTTTTTTTAAACATTTATTATTGAGAGACAGAGACAGACCATGAGCAGGGGAGGGGCAGAAAGAGAGGGAGACACAGAATCCAAAGCAGGCTCCAGGCTCTGAGCTGTCAGCACAGAGCCGGATGTGGGGCTCGAACTCACGAACCACAAGATCATGACCTGAGCTGATGTCGGACGCTTAACCGACTGAGCCACCCAGGCATCCCTGCCCCAATTTTTATTCTTTATGGGAATTGATTTACAGCTGATATATAATCTTCCAATTGTAAATAAAAGATTCTTACTACAGTATCATTTATAGCTTTCTGGGAATACAAAGAAAATCTCGTGGCTTTCTATAAGTAGCTTTACCATTCCTATATTTATATGATGTATATAAATATAGACCATATGAAACTGGTTCCCCCCTCCAATATCTTCATGGAGCTTAGCATCTGTAAAAGTAAATGATGGAATCACAACTTTGTCAATTAAGTTTAGGTAGGGAAAATGGGTGAAGGGAGTCAAAAGGTAGAAAGTTACACAACAAATATGTCATGGGGAAGGCAATGTATAACATGGCAACTATAGTTACTAATGCTATTGCATATGTGAAAGTTTCTAAGAGAATCAATCTTAAGTGTTATTACAGAAGTTTGACAAATAAGCACTTAGGAAAAGCCATTTTTATGAATGTCTTTGTTCTTTTTCAAGATGCTAATACCAATAATTGTATGCATGGAATTTTCATGTTTTGCTAGAAACATGTGGAGAAAAGATAGCACTTAGCCTCAAGTGTGTGACTCCTATAAAGGTGATGTGTGATTCCTCCTCCAGCTTCATATTTTTTTCTTTAAAGGAGAGCTGTGAGGAGAAAGAAAAGGGCATCATCTGTTCATGTTAGAGAAGTTTGTGCATAGTAGATATTACTTGATAATATCATTAGACAAGGTAGAATTAGTAACCCTGTGAATGTATATCTTGACCAATCTCATCATCTTCCCTCTTCTTTCAAAAGGAATAACTATTTCACTTATGCATCTGACCCCCTTCCTGTTACTTTGGGGGATCTTCAGTATCCACTTCTAGAATTTCTTCAGCCCTTCCTCTTCTCAAGTCACCATTTCATCAAAGTCTTCACTGTCCACATTTCTGAAAACGTTTGTTCATTAATGGCTTGTTCCCTTCTCAGCGATTTCTTCCCACACCACCACACTATCGTTGTTCTGACAAAGGGAGCAGTGATGTTACCCTTGCTAAACACAAGGAGGACATTTGCCTTGATCTTTTTGTATGTGTCCTGTCTGCTCTTTCCACCAAGTTTAACTTTATTGTGCCCTTTTCTATAGGAATTTCATTTCTCATTTGGCTTCTATGACAATCTTAACCAGAGCATTGTACTTCTTAGTCTTTTCAAGTTCTTTCTTGGCCTAAGTTAAAAACACTGACATTTCATAGGTGAACTTACTGTTTAATCTTTTAGTCTTCTCGTTTCCTCATTCTGCTTGGGAAATATGATCTTATGGCTTCACATACCATCTGTATGCTCTTGGTTTCCAAAACACATATTGGTCTCCAGGTCTTCATTAACAATTTCCAATCCTCAACTAGAGATATTGACTAGGGAGCCCACAATTCCCTCAAGCTCAATGTATCTAAAACTGAATTTGTTACTACCTCAGTCAGGCTCCAGTCAAGGAAATAAACTAGTCAACATATTTCAAATAGGGAGTTTAACAGTGATAATTGGTTATACAAGTAATAAAGGAGGTGGGAAGCTGAAGTGGGAATGACAAGACCACCCAAAGATTAATAATAGGAGGAAGCCACTATTACCCCTAGGGCAACCTCTTCCTGATAACAGGAAGAGATTGAGTTTCCAGAATCTAGAAGGCAAGGCCACCCAGCTCAAGCTAGAACTACAGCTGAAGCTAAAGCTGCGAACACAGAAAAAGATGGAATGAAAGACAGAAAGCTTATCTGGTAGGAGGAAGCTAAAATGTAAATCTGGTCACCCTGAGAAATGCTGCCTGAGGCAAACAGAGGAAAAAACACCCTGGATTCTCCTAACCTTCGTATCTCCAGTCTTTTACCCACACCTGCCATTGCCCAAAGCTATCTGGAAACTAGGGAGCCTGAGTAATGTAGTTCTCTGTGACACTGAGTACAACAGAAGGACATAGACCCAGGAGCAATGAGCAAATGGTCAACATAATCACTGACATCTGCCCCCAAGACAATTCCTCTTCCTGCCGTCTGCATTTAGTTAATAAAACCTTTAACTACATAGTTGGTTACATGAACACTCTTGTATTTATCATTTACGCCCATTGTTTCCTACATCTAATCAGTTCTATATTCTAGTGAGCCTACCTCAGAAATCTCTCTTGAATTTCTCCCCATGTCTTTGCTTTCTTTGTGCTATGGCTGTGCTAAGTTCTCTTTGTATCTCTTGTAGACTGTTTGTTATCCTAAATATTCTTACTTCCAGCTTCACTCCAGGTATTCATTTGTATTTCTACTACTTCTTTTCCTGTTAATATATTGGTGGGTTTTATAGAATAAAATCTTGAATTTTTTACATGAAACACAGTAACCTTCTAACTCCCTCTTTACCCACTTATCTTGTAGGGATCATGAAAAGACTGAATGCATTGGGATTATCATTATTATAAAATCTTCAAGGGTTTCTTTCAGGTAAACTCAGACATGCATACCATAATGGTGGATACCCTTGAATCGTGAAGGCAGAGATGTAAGGGCAACTATGGCTTTAAAAGTAGATGGTGGGCCACCTGGGTGGCTCAGTTGGTTAGGTGTTCAACTGAGGCTCAGGTCATGATCTTGAGGTCCAGTCTGTGGGCTTAAGCCCCACGTCAGGCTCTGTGCTGACAGCTCAGAGCTTGGAGCCTCCTTTGGGTTCTGTGTCTTCCTCTCTCTCTGTCCCTTCCCTGCTTGCTTGCATGCTCGTTCTCTCTCAAAATAATAAGTAAACACTAAAGAAACCCTTAAAAGTAGATGGTGAACACACAAAATCTGAGAGGTCAGTCTGAAAACTGTGTCCAAGATTTAGACAATTCCCATATTAATCTAAGACAAATCACTACAATAAACTGCCATGTGCCACCTCCCCCAGCTTCAGAAGACAGTGATTGGTGAGCTAAACACAAGCCTTAGAAACCTTCCCAACAAAGGTGTTCCAGGGAAACATTGCTAAGAGATTGAAGTTGCCAAGGGAATTATCCTGTCTTTTGGATTCCCAGGTCCACTTAATGCCCGAGATGGTGATAACTGTCTTCTCTCAGAAACACTCTCTGGAGTATTCCACAAAATAGTTTTCAAATATTTCCACTAAGACACCCTTAAAGACAGGAAAATAAAGTTGTAAGTCTGGGATTAGAACCTTTATTAGCAGACTAACTCCTCCTCAGGTTTTTAACCTCAGTCTCTGCGACAGCATGCTCTCCATGTGCACATCCAACCTTTATTTGATTCTCTTCTGACTTTGTTTCTTCCCGTTGCTAATTTAGTTATAAGACTCTGTCACAAGGTCTGTTTTTGAGAAAAGGGGTTAGCAAACTTTTTCCATGAAGGCCCTGAGAGTAAACAGCGGGTTTTATAGGACAAGTGGTCTTGGTCACAGCAACTCAGCCATGCGACTGTGGTACAAAAGCAACCATAGACAGTATGTAAACAAGTGGGTGTGACTATATTGTAATAAAAATTTATTTACAGACAAATATGGATTTCATAGAGTTTCACAACATAGTATTCTTTTGATTTTTTTCAACCATTTAATACATGTACAATTGTTGGTTTGCCAACCACACAAAAACAGGTGGCAGTCTGGATATAGCATAAAACCTGTGGGTCAGTGAACTATCCTTGCAAATTCTGTGAAAGGCTACCTCTAATTCTGCCTCTGAAGGAGTCCAGTAAATGTACTGAAGGCCTATGCCATTTAAAACCACCTTGTATGTGGCTAAGTCTCAAAGTTCTATTTTCACTCTTGATTATCTAACTCTAATTCTAGTTTTCTCTCTTTATTTGCCATAGGATATCATATGTACTTTGGGCCCAAACCTAAAGTGAAATAGTAAAAACTCAATCAAAAAAATTTTTTCTGCCTAAGTTTTCTCCTATTTAACTTTTTCATTGGTATAAATAGCACTACTATCTTCTAGTGTACCCAAGCCCCTGCATCCTGATGGGACAATCTTATACTTCCTCTTTATTCCATCTTCAACATCAAGAGATCTTCCTCATTTTTCTGTAATGTGCGTCTGTGGTGTACTCTTCCTTTGTTCTAATCTATGTGAAATAAAGCACTGGACTAATTTTAAATGCAACCAAGAAAACTCTTTTTAAAAATGATTATTTGTTTATACTTACTGGCATCTTTATTTCTGGGATCCATAACTCCTTAGTTTTTCTTTCCATTGGAGTGTGCCTTCCATTTCCTGCCTTAGCCTATGAAAATTGAGTGTGCAATGAATGCCTTCTAAGAACAAAACTTGGTAGGCAATGATTGCAGTGCCTCTGCCCTCCAGCTTGTTCATTTGGAATGAAAGATGATTTTTAGACTAACATTGTATATCTTCTTGAGCTCCTCTACTATGGAGACCACAGAACAGGTTATGTGGTAATGGAAGGAGTGTCAAGAAAGGCATCTCTGGGAACTTTGGCATGAGGTCTGGATGCTGAGTATATGAAGATATAAAAAGGATATAAAAAGGGAAAAAAGTAGCTCTGACACTGGAACCAGCCAGGACAAAGGCCCTAAGGTGCAAACAGGACAGCAAGGACCAAAGTACAGACAAAAGGGAGGAGTTTTTAGAGTATAGTCAGGAGGAGCATGGAACCAATATAAAGTCAGGAGTATTCAAAGGATGGGTCATGAAAGCTATGGCAAAAGCTTTAGTCTAGGTGCTTGGAAAACCACTGGAGGATTTAAGCAGGGGAGTGATATGATTTGATTCCTTTACCCTATTCACTAGGGGTGCTGTGTGGAAGGTGGGTTTTCAGAGTTAAAGCAGAGAGACAAATTAGCAGGTTATTTAAGTAATCAGATGAGAATATGACTTGGGCTGGTGGATGGCAGTAAAAAAGGGGAGAAATGGTTATATTCAGGACATAGTTTGGCAGAAGAGCCCACACACTTGCCAATGAGTTGGACGTAGTCAGTAGTCATGGAAGAAAAAAAAAATGGAACTGAATTATGTCCCCTAGGTTTCTTGCCTTATGCAATAGTATATATCAGGAAGGTGAGGAAAACTGGGGAATATGTAAATCTATTTTTCATAGGTAAGTTTGAGATGCCTGTTTGATATTTATATGTTTGATATCTCTAAATCTGGATTTTAGGCAAAAGTTGAGATCTGGAGACATATCCAGTGGGGTATATCAGTGTATAAATGGCACTGAGCACCAAGGATGCATATGGGCTGATGCAGAGAGAGAATGTAGAAGGAGAAGAGACTTAAAAGCACTTGAACCTTAGATATCAACCAGAGAAGGAGACACCAGTAAAGGGACTTGAAAAGGTGTCCTGGGAGAAAAACTAGGAGCAGGTAGTTGCTAACAGTGACAAAGAACTTGGATTTAAAGTTTACACAGTTTCCTTCCCCCTCATGTTAGAATAAAAATCTAAGAGAAGTGAAGGACAATTAGGAAAAATTTGTAATAATTGAGGAGTTTGGTCTTCTCAAATTGTTTTCCTCATTGTACACTCCAAGAGTGAAACTAACCAATACCTTATAATCTCCTTGAACATGTTTTCAATGTAGAAAGACTTTAAATAAGTCAATGCTCAAAAAACTTTGGAAACTACTCTTTACACAAATGTGATAATGATACTTAATTTCAGGTTACCATATCACCTACCAATTTCATCTACATTTATGATGAAATAATTATCTCAATGACCTAAGAAAGAATTTTCCTTTATTTCTTTCAAATTTAATAAACTATATCAAGTGAACAAGCATTTTGTGAATTATAGGTCCTTGGGTTTGTAATTTTCAACAATGAAGATTTTTTTTAAGTTGTAATTATTGAGGTACTTTTATAACAGCCCTCTGATGTAGGACCGTACATGTTTGAACAGAGTTAAGTATTACACACACATACATAATCATGGTATTTAACTGGAAAGCAAGAGAAGTGTTAAAGTACTTTTTTTCAGTGTTTACTATGTAAAAGAGAATAACTAAAGTTCTAACTACTTTCATTACATTTTGAAAATAAATAAATATATTTTTAATCTTCTTTCCCATCACACATGCTTCTTTCAAATTTATTCTTTCCTATATATACTACCTGGAAAAACTAAATTTGACAGAAACACTGATTGCATACTCATAACCAGTTCTCTCCTTTCTGACCAATCATAAGCATCCCATTTCTCAGTATTCTTATAGCTGGGTGAAGCCTTATGATTGATTTTAACCAATGGAATTTTGGCTTAAAATTATGTGTATCACTTCAGGGCTAGGGCATTTAAGAGCATATATCTGTTCTGTCTATTTTGGCTGTCCATAAAGGTAGACCCACAAGATGAAAGCAACCTATATCTCTGAGTCACTGCATGGAAAACAGTTTCCTTCCGTGGTTGCCAAGCCTTAATCATACTTTGCATGAATAAGAAATAAACATTTACTGTATTAAGCTACTGAGATTCTGGGGTTATTTGTTACCTTACATGGCCTGGCATTACTCTGTAGTGCAGTTTCCCAGTTTACTTTTTCTTGGGATTAAGAAACTATCAGGGTGCTGAGTGGCTCAGTTGATTAAGCATCTGGCTCTTGATTTTGGCTCGGGTCATGATCTCACAGTCATGGGATTGAGCCCTGCATCAGGCTCTGTGCTAATTGGAGCACAGAGCCTGCTTGGGATTTTCTCTCTCTCTCTCTCTCTCTCTCTCTGCCCCTTCCCCTCTTGTTCTCTGTTTCTCTCTCTGTCTCTTTCTCAATAAATAAACATTAAAAAAAACCTATCTTACTTATTAGTTAAAACCTGATCAGTAGATCTATAAAAGCAAAAAAGTCAAAAGGATATTTGACCAAAATAATTGACTTGCTTAGGTTTAGAATTAGAACAATGACATATACTTTTAGTGAAGTGTCCCATTTTGATGGCAGAGATTGACTACCACTCTGATGGTAGTATAATAATTTGTTGTCAAACTTTTCCAAGGATTCACATAATATTATTAGATAGTCAAGGTAGCACGTAATCTCTATGGGTTTTTTTCCACACACTTACCCTATGCAACAAGACTAGGCAATCTATAAAATGCTATTAGTGGATGGTCAACTAGATGGTGAAATAGGAATCTTCTTAATTCTCCTCCTCCCACAGACACACTGAGTGTACAGCTAAAGAGTAATGATCTCTGAAAGAGATCTAGAAGCTAGCTGAGTGACTCCCACACATTGGGCAAATGGGGAAATATCCACACTGGAATGGGTAGGGAAGACTAAGACAGACATTCACCACAAACCCCATTCCCATGATAGCACCATAAAACCAAGAGGGAACTCCACACTCCCAGTGTCTCCATGAGAAGGGAAGGGTTTTGACCCATATATAGCACCCCAACATTTTTTTTTTGGAGAGAGAGAGAGAGAGAGAGAGAGAGAGAGAGAGAGAGAACACAAGCAGTGGAGAGTCAGAAGGAGAGGGAGGAGAGAATCCTAAACAGGTCCCCCACTCAGTGCAGAACCTGATGCAGGGCTTGATTCAATGACTGTGAGATCATGACCTGGGCTGAAATCAGAAGTCAGGTGCTCAGCTGACTAAGCCACACAGGCACCCTTATAGCACCCCAACTTTTAAGACTCCTGTTCTGTTGAGGAACAGGACCTCTAAACACTTGGCTCTGAAAGCCGGTGAGGCTTGTGTCCAATTGTTAACTGTTGTGAACACTCACTGTGGCTATGTCCCTATGGTTCAGTGCAGAGGGAACAGGCAAAATTGCTCATCTCCCAGTGTTTCCCTGAAAGAAGTCCATCTATATACATTACAAGCTGCTACCTGAGTGCTAAGCTTCTAATTTAGCACACATCTAGGGGCTATCTGTAATCCTCCCTGGAGACCACAGGAACCACGACACCTCCCCTTGCCATCTTTTTGTAGCCAGCTACAAGTCAGCAGTATTTTCCTGGAAGGAGCCTGTATACATGTCTGCACCTCAGGTTTTGTGCTGCCACCTGAGGGACAGGTCCCTGGATTGCCTGGATCTGATAGCCAATGGGACTTCCATTCGTAAATCCCACAGAACTGTAGCAAACAAAAAAGAAGTTCCCAATTGGCTATTCTCTTAGGGCTCAGTGCAGAGGAAACAGGCAAAAATGCCCATCTCAGTCTTTCCCAAAAAAGCGTTTGTCTACATACTTTAAAAGCTCTGCCTAATGGTCAGGCTTCTAATTTAGCATGCATTTAGGGGCTGGCAACAATCCTTCCTGGAGACGAGAGAAGCTAGTGGACACCTTATCTGCCTTCTCCCTCTAGCCCACTCCAAGTCATCAGTATCTCCTTGGAGTATATACATGTCTGGGACCACAGTTCTCATGACTGCTGCATGAAAGACAGGCCTCCAGGTCTCTGGACACTGATAGCAAATGGAGCTTGCACATGTGACCCCACAGAAATGTAGCAAACAGAGAAGCAGCTCTTAATGGGTACAGAAGCAATCCCTTCTCCTACCACGGCTATAACTCCCAGCACAGAGAGATGAGGCAAAATGGTCATCTCCCAGTTTCTTCCTAGAAACTACATACTTCCCCAGCTTCTGCCTGAGGGTCCAGCTTCTAATGAACCTGCATTTAAATGATGAATATGATTCTCCCCTTTGGACACTGATGGGCCTTGGCATACTTTCAACTTCTGGGAGAGACTAAGAACAAAGAAGCCAACTAGGACAATCACAAATGTTTGAGAGATAATCAAGAGCTTGGGCTGGGATAATTGACAAAGTTCATCTCCTAGAGAAGACTTTTCTGTGAAAACTGGGAGAGATGGCTATTTTATCTAATGTGCAGAAGCCAACACAAAAAGTCAAGGAAAATAAACAAACAGAGGACTATGTTCCAAAAAAAAAGAGTAAGATAAGTTTCCAGAAGCAGATTTGAAAAAATAATTTTAAGTTTATTAATTTTTGAGAGAGAGAGAGAGAGAGAGAGAGAGCGAGCATGAGCAGGGGAGGGGCAGAGAGGGAGACACAGAATCCAAAGCAGGCTCCAGGTCTGAGCTGTCAGCACAGAGCCTGATGCGGGGTTCAAAGTCACAAACCACGAGATCATAACCTGAGCTGAAGTCAGATGCTTAACTGACTGAGCCACCCAGGTGCCCCTCCAGAAGCATATTTTTATAAAATGGAGACAAGTGGTTTACCTGATAGTTCAAAATAATAGTATAAAGATATTCACTGAGGAGAGGAGTGCAATGAATGAACAAAGTGAGAAATTTCAACCAGTGGAAAATATCAAAACATACCAATCAAATCAAAGAGCTGAAAAATGCAAGAGTTGAACTAAAAAAATTCAATAGTATGGTTTAACAGGAGACTAGATCAAACAGAAGAAAGGGTCAGCAAACTTAAAGACAGGGCAATGGAATTTATCTAATCAGAGGAACAAAAAGGAAAAAAGAAGAATGAAAAAGCTTAAGAGACTTATAGGACACCACCAAGTGTACCATTATATGCATTATAGGGTTCTTAGAAGGAGAAGAGAGAAAGGGCAAAATGCATATTCAAAGAAATAATGGCTGAAAACTTCCATAACATGGAGAAAGAAATATACATCTAGACCCAAAAAGCCCATAGAGAACCAAATAGGATGGATTTAAAGAGACCCATACTAAGAAACATTATAATTAAATTGTCAAAGGTTATAGATAAGGAAAGAATCCTAAAAGCAGTAAGAGAAAAACAATACATTATGTACAAGGGAACCACCATAAGACTATGAACAAATTTTCAGCAGAAACTTTGTAGGCCAGAAGGAAGAAAGATGATACATTCAAAGTACTGAAAGAAAAAAAAAAAAAAAAACACCCTGCCAATCAAAAATACAAAGTTGGCTAGAAAAGAATTGAAGAAGAGAGAAAGCAGAAAAGGAAACTAGAGGCCAATATTTCTGATGAACACAGATGCAAACATTTTCAACAAAATACTAGGAAACTGAGTTCAACAGTACATTAACAAGATCATGAACCATGATCAAGTAGGATTTATTTTAGGGATGTAACATTTGCAAATCAATGTGATACTTTACATTAACAAAATGAAAAATATAAAGCATCTCAATCAATGCAAAAAAGCTGAAA
Organism: Panthera onca; assembly: GCF_046562875.1. NCBI lineage: Eukaryota > Metazoa > Chordata > Mammalia > Carnivora > Felidae > Panthera > Panthera onca. Next base: position 53,183,698 of record NC_138356.1, on the reverse strand, counting down.
AAATACAACATCCTTTATAAATAAAAACTCTCAACAAACTGGGTAGAAGAAATGTACCTAATTTAATAAAGGCCATATGTGACAAATCCACAGCTAATATTCAACAGTGAAATGCTGAAAGATTTTCCTTTAAGATCAAGAATAAGACAAAGATGTCCACTCTCCTAATTTTACTCAATGTAGTATTGGAAGTCCTGGCCAGAACATTTAGGCAAAAAAAAAAAAAAAAAAAAAAAAAAAAAAAGACATCCAAATCAGAAAGGAAGAAATAAAATGGTCTCCATTTGCAGATGGCATGATGTTATATATAGAAAACCTAAAGAGTCCACCATAAAAACCCTGTCTTACCTAATAGAAAAATTCAGTAAAGTTGCAGGATAAAGATCAATATGCAAAAATTAACTGTGTTTCTATACACTAACAATTAAAAATAAGAAACAGAAATGAAGAAAATAATCCCATTTATAGTAGATCAAAAAGAATGAAATACTGAGGTATAAATTTAACCACAGAGGTAAATGATCTGTACACCTCTGGATACTGATGGAAAGAAATTGAAGAAGACACAAATAAATGGAAAGATTTCTCATGTTCATGAATTTGAAACATTAATAATGTTAAAATGTCCAGACTACCAAAGTTCTCTGCAGATTCAATGCAATCTCTATCAAAATTCCAATGATATTTTTAATAAATAGAACAAACAATCCTAACATTTATAAGGAACCACAAAAGAGACCAAATAGCCAAAGCAATCTTGAGAAAAAAGAACAATGCTGGGGGCATTACACTTCCTGGTTTCAAACTATATTACAAAACTGTATTAATTAAAACAGTATGAAGTTGGCATTAAAAAAAAGACACTTAAACCAATGGAACAGAATAGAGAGCCCAGAAATTATCCTATGCATTTATAGGGAATTAATTTACAACAAAAGAGCCAAGAATATACAATGGGGAAATTGTCTTTTCAATAAACGGTGCTGAGAAGCTGGATTGCCACGTGAGAAAGAAACTGAAACCCCATCTTATGTCATATATCAAAAAATATCTGAAAATGGATTCAAGACTTAAATGTAAGCTCTGGGACTGCTAAACTCCTAGAAAAAACATATGCAGTAAGCTTCTCAACATTGGTCTAGGAAGTAATTGGATATTTGACACCAAAAGCAAAGGTAACAAAAACAAAAACAAACCAGTAGGACTACATCAAGCTAAAAGCTTTTGCTCAGTAAAGGAAATCATCAACAGAATTTAAAAGAAATCTATGGGATAGGAAAATATTTTCAAAACACATATCAAATAAGAGATTAATATCGCAAATATATTAGAAATATGTACAACTTAATAGCAAAAACAAATAACCCAATTAAAAAATGAATAAAGGACCTCAACAGACATTTTTTCCAAAGATGATATTCAGATGGCCAAGAGGTACAAGAGAAGTTGCTCAATAAAACTAATATAAGAAAAATGCATTTGAAAACCACAAGAGATGTCACCTCACACCTGTTAGAATTGCTATCATTTTAAAACTAACAAACTAGAGATAAATTCTAAGGAAGATGTGGAAAAAAGGAAACCTCTGTGCACTGCTGATAGGAGTGTAAATTGGTTCAGTCACTATGGAATACTGTGTATGGAGGCTCCTCAAAAGTTAAAAATAGAACAATCATGTGATACAACAATGTTACTTCTGGGTATATATTTGAAATGAAACAAAATCACTACTGAAGGAGATATCTTCACCCCCATGTTCATGGCATTATTTACAGTAGCCACGACATGGAAACAACCTAACTGTCCAATGAGGGATGAATTAATAAAATGTGTGTATGGGGTCACCTGGGTGGCTCAGTCAGTTAAGTGTCCGACTCTGGCTCAGGTAATGATCTCACAGTTCAGAAGTTTGAGCACTGCTTGGGGCTCCATGCTGACAGCTCAGAGTCTGGAGCCTGTTGCAGATTCTGTGTCTCCTTTTTCTCTGCTCCTCCCCTGCTTGTGCTCTCTCTCTCTCAGAAATAAATAAACATTTAAAAAAAAAAGGAAATGTGTGTATGTACGAATTTTTAATCACAAAGGAGAAAGAAATCCTGTCATTTGACTACATGGCTGGAACTTAAGGACATTACTGTAAGTAAAATAAATCAGAAAAGACAAATATTTGCAATCTCAGTGATATGTGGAACCTAAAAAAACCCTGAACTCCTGGAAACAGAGAATGGGCTGGTAGTTGCCAGGGGCGGGATCTGGGGGAGGGACAGGGGAAATGAATGAAGGTGGTCAAAAGGAACAAAATTCCAGTTATAAAATAAGTTCTGGGGATATAATATACAGCATGATGACTGACTACAGTTAACAATACTGTACTGTATATTTATAAGTTGCTATAAGAGATCTTAAAAGTTCTCATCACAAGAAAGAAGTTTGTAACTACAAGGAGATGGACATTAACTAAATTTATTGTAGTAGTCATTTCACAATATAGACACATAGCTATTACATTGTACACCTTGAGCTGATATCATCTGTCAATTATAATGCAATAAAACTAGAAAGAACAAAAATAAATGTTGAATAATCAAGAAGTTAATCCCAAGACTTTAATCCCCAGACTATAAAAATCTGTCACACTCATTTTAATTAACTTATTCCAAAACTTAATATCTTCATAATCTCCATTAAAATGGTTCTTATTACTCCCCCCAATTCCCCCAAAAGCCCACAATGACATATCACCTCACTCGTTTTAGGATGGCTATTATAAAAAAGACACAAGATTGCAAATGCTGGCAAGAGTGGGGAGAAAGAGAACACCTGTGCATTGTCTGTGGGAATGTACACTTGTAAAGCTCAATGTAAAACTATATCGAGCTTCCTTGATGAGTTAAAAAGAGATCCACCATATGATCCAGAAATCTCACTTCTGGGTACATATCTGAAGGAAACAAAATTATTCTCTTGAAGAGGTATCTGTACTCCCATGTTCATTACAGCATTATTCACAATTGCTAAGCTGTGGAAACAACCTAGGTGTCCATCAACATGGACATGATGAAAGGATCAAGAAGATGTGATATCCATATAAAATGAAATGCTGTTCAGCCTTACAAAAGAATAAATCCTATCATGTGTGACAACATGGACAACAGGGCATTATGCTAAGTAAAATAAACTCGGGCAGAAAAAGACAAATACTGCATATTGTCACTTATATGTGGACACACAAAAAAATTAAACTCAGAAACAGAGTAGAAAAGTAGTTGCCAGGGGTATGGAAAATAGGGAGTGGTTAGTAAAAGGCTACACATTTTCAGTCATGAGATGAGGAACTAATGTATATCATGGTGTTTATATTGATAACACTGTATCATATAGTCGAAATTTGCTAAGAGAGTAGAACTTAAATTTCCTCACCAAAAAAAAGGGAGGGCATTAGATACATGAGGTGATGAATTTGCTAATTAACTCTATGAGGGAAACCCATTCATAACATGTATGTATATCAAATCCTCATGTTGTACACTCTAAATATCTTAAAATTTTGTCAATTATGCTTCAATAAAGCTAAAAACTGCTGTTAATGATAGCTTATATTTATCCTTTGTTAATGAGGTTAATCTTTGACTGCCATATCATATCACATATCACATTACTGACCACTCAGCCCACAAAAGACATCTTCATCCAAATCCCATTTATTATGGACTGAATTATGTCCTCCTAAAATCTATATGTTGAAGCCATAACCAACAATATGACTGTGTTTGGAGGTAATTAAGGTTAAACGAGGTCATAAGGATGGGGCCCCAATCCAGTTAGACTGGTGTCCTTATAGGAAAAGGAAGAGACAACAGAAGTGTGCATGCACAGAGAGGCCATGGGAGGATACAGTAAGAAGACAGCCATCTCCAAACCAAAGAGAGTTGCTTCAAGAGAAACCAAACCTCCTGACACCTTGATCTTGGAATTCCAGCCATCTGAACCATGAGAAATAAATTTCTGTTGTTAAACATATAGTCTATGGTATTTTGTTACACAGCTGTAGAAGACTAATATACCATTCTTCACCAGGTTGTCCTTGGCATCATCTCCTCCATGTAACCTTATCTAAGTCATCACTGATACCCTCCTTCTCTGAATTTCTACAGTAAATGTAACTCAGGACTTAATATCACTTTTAAATAAAAGGCTATAACTTTGTTTTTCAATAAGCTAATTATTTTTATCTCACTAACTGGTCGTAAATCCCTTGAGATGAGAATCCATGGTCTATATCCCATCTTTTTATTCTTCAAAATTTCACGTATTGTAGCTATTCAGTAAAGGATTCTGTTAATGGCCCGGTATTTTCTTTCCGATTTTTAATTATTAAAATTTGAATCAGCCCATAATCCCAAGAAGAAAGTTTTTAGAACAGATGGGCGAATTTTTATATTATTTGTATAATTTTTCAATTACATTAAATTTATCTTAAAGATGTGATTGTTATACTATAAAGTACTTCCTATCATATATCTAAGATAATTGTGTGTCTGTGATTTTGCTCAATGTTTACAAGGGGAACAGGGCAATTTATCTGTTTTAATTAACTCATAGTTTATCAGATTAGTTCTCAATTCAATGTAATTTGCAAAGTGACACTTGGTCAAAGTTTTAATTAGGGAAGTAAAACATCTGTTTTAAGTGTGACACCTTTATTTTTTGATGAACTAAGTGACTTGGGATGAATAGCTATGGGTTTCTTTTACAACAAAGAGCAAAAGTGGACTCATCCATTTTCAATCAAGAGCTATACTCAGAATTATACTGTAATAGTTTGAACTCTTTTATACACATATTCATTTAGAAAAAGAACAGGACTCTGTATGTATATGTTTCTCTGTCCCTGTTTGTGTCTTTATGTGTTTCTCTCTGCCTTTTTCCTCTCTTCTCTCTGATCCTACTCCCAACAGCTTTGTCCTGTTGGTCTGTGTCTGTCCCTGAAAACACAAATCATTTTCTCTTGGATATGCAGGCAAAATACTCCTGAAAGTTCTTGGTGTTCTCTAGTTTGTTCTGAAATTACATAATTATTAAGAGCTTACTGAGCAAAACTCAACATTGATCAAATGGAAAAAGGAAGCACCACTAAGTTACAGCTCCAAGCAAAACCACTTTATGAGTGTGTGGCTGGACTGCACGTTAATGACACCAGTGCCCAGGTGGCCAAATTTATGTCCACCCTCTTGATCTGATAATACAGAGCAGAGGATGAATTGGTAATGAACCAGGCTGAAAACAGATGGTGACTCCATGTGTGTTTGCTGAAAACCTACAAAGGGGAAACATTAAATATGTGTCTTTAGATTTAAATTAGTGCATTTCAAAAACACAGGCTGTTGAGCTTTTGAAAACAGGCTGGCTGAATGTGTTTCATCTTATAGTTTTGAACTCTGATGCATTTTGTGGAATAGCAACAGGCAAAATGGATGGTATGTTAGTTACCCTTTCTTTAGCTCCTCAATATCAACGGTGCTCCACTGTAATTAGGTGCTTGTGTGCAGTTCTTTGTCATTAAATTTGCTACACCCTAATTAGGAAAGTTAGAAAATTCAAAAGACCACCATCTAAAAATTGGCACCAATTATTAAATATATTTTCTCAGATTATATGATTTATTTTTACTCCACAATACTGATTGAGTTTAGTACTGACATGATTTGTTTTAAAACATTTTCTTGATATACAAAGAGTATAAATGTATAAAATAAAAAATGTATCAAAACATAGAACATTCTTGTGGCTGTATAGACACTTGGGCTGTACTGAGATATTTATTTGGGTCTGAATCTATCCAGAAATGATCATTTCTTTGATTTGCATTTTAAGACAAGTAAAGCTGGTTCTTCAATGCCAATCCAAACACATCCCAGAATAATTTGAGGAAAAGCTACCACAAACTCACCCTATGATTCTGTGAGGGCCTTGGATGATTTAATATAAAACTACATAAAAATGAGTATAGTTGAAGGTTGGGTAAAGTTTATAACAAGTCCAGAATTTGGCCTGGACTCCGTAGACAATGGAGTTACAGGAAATGGGAGCCCAGATAAAAGAGGGATAGGAGTGGTTTACTCCCCACCTCACATCTCACATCTGCTCTGCATAAATCTCTGGGCTATTATTACCTGGGCAATTTCTTCTGTGTTCTTCCAGGTAAAACTCAAACTGTCCAAGTTCAAGGTGGATTTGATTTAGATCTTGGACATGCCTGAGTTTACCCAAAGTGGCAGAATTTTTGAGTGGAGCCAATTTTATACTACTGTGTGAATTTACTTCTTAAATATAATCTCTCCCTTCCTTTTGGTTTAGTGGTGGTGATGGTGGTGGTAGTGGTGATGATGACTTTGGGAGGATTTATTATACTTTTTAAAGCTTTTATGCAAAGATATTAAAATCTTTATCAAGTGTGCTCACCAAGGAAATATGTTGAATGGCAGTTATTTTCACAAGCCTAGGAGAAAGGGGAACATGAGATGCTAATGGAGTCTTCCTAGAGGGTCCTGATTCTACTCCCTCTCTCTCCTAGCTTCCTGGCCTCCCTTTCTGCCCTTCATATTTTGTCTCTTTCTTTCTTACTGCTCCCACCTCTCTGTTTTCCCTTCATCTGTCTCAACTTGAGAAATACAATTTAGGGAAAGTTATGGTCCATGGTTTTTGTTGGAAATTATATGTTATTCAAAGCAAAACAAACTCAAAAAGAACAATAAGAGTCTTTGCCTCTTGTCACTGTTTCAAATGTGCAAAATACCAGAATTAAGGTTCTAAACTGTCTGAAAGTCTGAGCAGCTGGAAGTGCAGGTTCATAAATTCTATAATAGGAATAGGAGGACTTGATGGATTGATTCTTCATGATGGTACTTCTGCTCTGTGATCCAGAAAACCATTGGCTGCTCCCATTATTAGACTGAACAATTCAAACTTGTAATTGGATCATAAATTCCCTGAAGACATGGATCTTGGGTTTTAATCATTGTTTTCCACGTCATTTAACATAGGTCTTTGCATATATCAAATAATATTTCTACAGTGATTCAAAATGTTTATATATATGACAAGTGTAATATGTAGGCATATAATATAAAAATTAAAAATACACCTATAAGATGCATTAAAATTTTGGTTCATACAAAAATTGTGAGGTATGACAAGCAAGTAGTGATATGCCCATTTGACACTACAGAGACAGAAACTGTATGAGTGATTTTATTTCAACCCCATGGCTCTTTTTACACCAGGCTATCAGATAAAATATTTATTTAGTAATCCTTGAATATAAAATTTGCAGCCAAATGGCCTATGAAAATGTCTGACAAGTGTTTCTTCCCGGACTCAATGGCTATCATAACTAAATTGAAGACATGTTTCTCTTCTCTTATTCAAAATTTGGACATCAAAGCTTGGCTCCGTGCAATTTAAATAATTCATACAAACCACTTATAAAGCATATTTAACATCAATGTTGAACATGAAATGTCCAGCAATTCTACCCACCTTAAGATAAATAAGACCTGAGTTTGCACACACCTTATAAATTCTCAAAACACACATGCCACTGCCTGACTATGCATTAGTAGGGCACATGAAGAATACATGGCACATGCCCTCAGGCAGCATGAAGTTTAGTAATGAAACAGACCTGCAAAGAGACACTCAGGGACATTGAATACAAAGCGCTAAAACTGAGCTATAAACAAAATACTGTGCTAACACACAGAAAGGTTCTGCCACCGTTTTCAAAGAGACAAATTTTTGTCAATTCAGTAGTCCTGGTCATACATGTTTTCTTTGACATTTGTCACTCTGAAGTTCTCCCCCAAATCCAGGGAAGATTTGCTGTTTTCCTGCACCCTTAAGGCAGTGCGGTATAAGTTGCAAAATTGGACAGTTGGTGTTTGCCATGGTGCTGATTTCCAAATGACACTTTCTTGAAAAAAATGATAAAGGAGCATGTTCCATGTTCAACATCAATGCTTTTAAGGATTAATTAGGGTTCACATCTATACTTGGAAAATTCAAATACAACCTAAGTGTTTTTATAGTCTAAATAACAATCATTGTGTTATGAGCCACCTAGGTGGCTCAGTAAGTTAAATGTCCCACTCTTGACTTCAGCTCAGGTCATGGCCTCATGGTCCTGAGATTGAACCCTGTGTTGGCTCCATGCTGACAGCATGGAGCCTGCTTGGGATTCTCCTCCCTCCCCCTCACCCCCCGGACCTTCCCCTGTTCATGCTCTTTTTCTCTGTCTCTCAAAAATAAACATTTAAATACAATCTTTACTATGCATATACATAATTTTAGGTTTGAATTTTTTTAATGTTTATTTATTTTTGAGACAAAGACAGACAGAGCATGAATGGGGGAGGGTCAGAGAGAGAGGGAGACACAGAATCTGAAGCAGGCTCCAGGCTCTGAGCTGTCAGCACAGAGCCCAACGCGGGGCTGGAACTCATGGACCGTGAGATCATGACCTGAGCCGAAGTTGGACCCTTAACCGACTGAGCCACCCAGGTGCCCCTAGGTTTGAATTTTTAACAAAGATGGAGGTATCCTCAAACACTAAAAACATATGTTAAAACTGTTTTAAAAATCATTTTTAAAATATAGAAAGGGAAAACAGAGAACACAATTGATCTATAATTCCTTCTCCCCAGAGAGCATAGCTTTTAGCATTATAGTATGTTTATTTCTACTTTAAAACATATTTTTTCATGTTTATTTTTGAGAGAGAGAGACACACACAGAGTGTGAGCGGGAGAGGGTCAGAGAGAGAGGGAGACACAGAATCCAAAGCAGTCTCCTGGCTCTGAGCTATCAGCACAGTGCTGATGTGGGGCTCGAAACCATGAACGGTGAGATCAGACCTGAGCCGAAGGCCAAAGCTTAACTGACTAAGCCACCCAGGCATCCCTATTTCTACTTCCTAATTCATTTATACATTAAAAAATTGAAATCATACTGATTTATATGTGATTTTATAACTATTTTATATTTTATTTTTATTATTACATATGGTTACCCTGTATTATTAAAATAACATAAATATTTAGTATATAATTTTAAAAGCATGTCTCCAGAGGCAAGGGAAACAAAAGCAAAAATGAACTATTGGGACCTCATCAAGATAAAAAGCTTCTGCACAGCAAAGGAAATTATTGACAAAACTAAAAGGCAACCAACGGAATAGGAGAAAGTATTTGCAAATGACATATCACATAAAGGATTAGTATCCAAAATCTATAAAGAACTTGTCAAACTTAACACCCAAAAAACAAATAATCCAGTGAAGAAATGGGCAGAAGACATGAATAGACACCTTTCCAAAGAAGACATCCAGATGGCTAACAAACACATAAAAAGATGCTCAGCATCACTCATCATCAGGGAAATACAAATCAAAAACACATTGAGATACCACCTCACACCAGTCATAATGGCTAAAATTAACAACACAGGAAACAACAGATGTTAGCAAGGATATGAGAAAGGGGAGCCCCTTTGCACTGTTGGTGGGAATGCAAACTTGTGCAGCCACTCTGGAAAACAGTATGGAGGTTCCCCCAAAATTAGAGTTATAAGCTATGACCCAACAATTGCACTACTAGGTATTTATCCAAAGGATACAAAATTGCTGATTCAAATGGGCACCTGACCCCAATAATTATAACAGTGTTATCAACAGAAGCCAAATATGGGAAGAGCCCAAATGTCCATTGACTGATGAATGGGTTAAGTGAAATCAGTCAGAGAAAGACAAATGTATGATTTCAGTCATCTGAGGAATTTAAGATACAAAACAGATGAACAAAAGGGAAGGGAAGCAAAAATAATATAAAAAATAGGGAGGGGACAAAACATAAAGGACTCTTAAATATAGAGAACAAACAGAGGGTTGCTGGAGGGGTTGTGGAAGGGGACATGGGCTAAATGGGTAAGGGGCATTAAGGAAATCATTGAAATCATTGTTGTACTATGTGCTAACTAACTTGGATGTAAAATAAAAAATAAAGTAATTAAAAAAAAGAAAACATGGATACACACACACACACACATACATATATACATACACACAATGGGTTACTACTTGACGATGAAAAAGAATGAAATCCTGCCATTTGCAACAACATGGGTGGAACTAGATGTACTATGCTGAGCGAAATAAGTCAGTCAGAAAAAGACAAATATCATATTATTTCACTCATATGTAGAATTTAATAAACACAACAGATGAACATAGGGGAAAGGAAGGAAAAATAAGATAAAAACAGAGATGGAGGCAAATCATAAGAGACTCTTAAATACAGAGAACAAACTGAGGGTTACTGGGAGGGTAAGGGCTAAATGGGTGATAGGCATTAAGGAGGGCATTTGTGGGGATGAGTACTGGGTGTTGTATGTAAGTGATGAATCACTAAATTCTACTCCTGAAACCATTATTACACTATATGTTAATTAACTTGGATTTAAATTTTTAAAAATTGGAAAACAAATATTTATTAAACACATCCCAATGTTTTGGTGTTATAGATGCAATGTACTTCAGGAGAAAGTCCTAGAATAGAAATGCTGGGTCAATAGGTTTGCATATTTTTAAGATTTTTAAAATTATGATTCCACATTACCGTATAGAAAGTTTATCAAAATTTGTATTCCCATAAGTAATGCATGAAAGTATCCCAAAGAAGATTTTGAGATCTTATTTAAAGGAAAAATATTAACAAAGACAATCATTATTTATAGGTAGAACAAAGAGAATGATGGTAGCTAATGACGACTGCTTATTAGATGACCCCATTATTCAGTAAGAATTGTGCTAACTTAACTGTATGAGATTTAAAAATTTATTCATATAGCCTTTTTAATTCTCCGATGTTAGTTTTATTATTACACTTAACTCTAAGCTCCTTCTTGGGAACAACTGTGTCTTTAATCCTTAACTTTTCATGCCTTAGTACCCAAAGCATTCCAGGACGTCAGTGATATACTTAAAATACACTGACTGAATTATGTAGACACAAATCCAACTCAGAAAAAGAATTTTCTGCTCAAAGCTTGACACAAAGTAATAACGTATTATCAGGTTGTATTATGAGTAATTAAAGCTTTATGCTTTCCATCAAGCTAACTTAGGCAGTCCATACAACATACATTGAATTAGATCAAGAAATAGAATCCCTTCCCTAAATAGTTCACCAGCAGAGAAGATAGACATGCCAGCAGGATCAGCTATGTATGTGAGTCTGGTACAAGATGAAAATGCAGAGCCTTTTCAAAAATTAAGAATTTTAAGAGAGCCACAGTGTAACATTAAACCACTACTACGTGGGGCCCTGCTAAGTGTGGACAATGCATGACTGCAAAGTTCACACACCCATGTATTCAGCTCTGGAAGTAAGCGTGATTGTATGGTACAGGATAATAAATGCCTAAATGGAAGTGTGTATTAAAGTATAATAGGAACACAATGGAAGTGGTGTTCTCATTCTGAACAGTTCTAGTGGCTTCACCGATTAGCGTATAGTAATCAAGATAAACCTGGTTGCTTTTAGCAAAATACTGTAACCAATGCAGTCAAACATGAAGAAAAAGAAATAGATATATTCGAGCCTTCTGCATCTATTAACCAGATATTAGACAGCATGCATTATTTAAAGACTGAATCTGACATTTGGAGGAGAAAAGAGTCATTTTCATGTATGAAGAACAGTGAGGCAAACATACGAGATAAACACCAAATATGTTTGTGATTTTGTTTCCTAATCTATGGGAGCCAAGGAAACTCACATTTTATTCTTTTTTTCCTATTCCAGTCAAGACAATATAATTCTAAGAAAGCAAATGAAAAATATTCCAGGATAGGACATCAATCGTTTTTTACAATAAGAGTGAACAGACCAACAGACCTTTTGGCTTTTCTTATTTGGATTAACTTCAATGTCTAAAAGTTGCTAAGTAACACTTTTAATACTAAGAGATTTCAAGGCCAGGGAATTAATGATCCATGACCCTATTTAAGAGAAATATTAGTGCATCATAAGGCGAGATGGCTGAATACAGTAATGGGAATTTTGGGTAATACACTTAACCACTTTCATGTGCTACTTTTTCATCGCTGCTCATGGTCAATTTGGCATGACACAATTTTTTTATTAGAGCATTTACCAAAATTATTTCATCATTATCTCAAGTCAGCTAATAATTACATGGGAAAATAATGATATGGAGAGAACAACCATCGTATGGTCATTACCATTTTGAGACAGTTATTTCTAGACCTTATAAATGTAAATGTTTAGAACATAGTGTAATTTAACCTTTCAATATACATCTCATGGGTTCATTTCAGCAAAACCAAACACACACACACACACACACATACACACACACACACAGACATGCACACATATACACATACAGTCCTCTCACAAACCTCTCCCTGTGCTGGAAACACTTATCCACTCTGCCTTGGACTTCAGCAGCTGGGTCCTCCCCATGAAATTTATGCCAACAACAAAACCACCACACAGAGAGGACTCAACCTGGGCAGAGAACAATCTCTGAAGGTCTCCTGAAGCCAAACTTGGCTAAAACCTTGTCAGCTCAGAGTGAAAGGGAACTTCAAAGGGAGTAAACAGCTTCTGTGGATTTGTGGCCATGGGAGTTTTAAAGTTGAATAAAACCCCCCAAATTGGCTTGGATTCATTCTGCTGAAAGCACAAAAAGTTTCAGAGGAACACATCACCTTTTAAAACAAATGTTTTAATCTCTCTATAAAAGACATTGAGTTTTATATTTGGAAAAGTTCTCAAGTAGCAATCTACTTTCTAGTACCAACAGTTAGACCCCTAGAGTTCACATTAGATTACTTCATATGGCCTCCAAGAATGGAGACCTTGGGATAGTTGGGAATGTTTTAGGGAGCTCTGGAAAAAATTCCTGGAGGCATTCATTTTGGCTAACATATGAAAGCCTGGGATCCTAGGGCTAGGTTTTTTTTTCCCCTGAAGCAAGGAAAATTGCTCACAAATTGCCTAAATCTGAGGCCCTATCATTTTTATGATAAACCCAGAAGGTTGCTGCATAAAAGTGCCTTATCCTCCTTACCAATATCCAGGGGAAGATGGTTGAAGATGACAGCACTGCAGCACTGTATGTCTAGAAATGCCCCCCTGTTCTGTGTGGATCAGTCAGATCTTTCTCAGAGATAACCTGGCATCCACCCTTCAGAGATATACATACACCAGACATGTGATAACTTCATTGTAAAGAAATATCACTTGAAGTATAGCATGAAATAACCTGGACATTTCCCAACAAACTGGTAATTCTTACTTTTAGGTGGGTAATTACACAATTTGAAATTGAGAATACCTAACTAAACTCTCTTTCCCATCAAGTTGAATTAAATTTACAAACTTCATCACAAGGCAAGCAATATCCACGATCTGTAACATATCAACTATGACTCTGGGTAAACTTTTTCCCAGTATGACCCCCAGGTTCCTCATCTATGAAATGGTTTAAAAACTGTTTACAAGTGTTGAGAAATCCAATGAACTAGTGTATAAAGTATTTTCTATATAGTAGACAATAAATACAAGTTGTAGACATATTATGCATTATAATGTCAGAGAACCTTGAAGTAACATGCAGCATGACTTCACAGCCTTCATGAAAAACCTCTCTCATCTCTATACAACTCAGTGTTCATCACCCTATATAAGGATATACATGTTCATACACAAGTCATTGGCCCCTGAAACTGCTGTACTGAAGAAAAGTTGTAGCCTGAGCTCCCGTAGGATGTAAGACCTTCCATCCTTATGCCATAATTTTCTCTGTGACTTCCAAGCATCAATGATCACTGCCTCTCTTTTGTCTTCATCCTGTCTCTGCTTCTTGACCAGTTATAGTCTCTCTAGTCTCTTAAAACTTGTCACAGAACTCTAAATTTTACTGTACTTAATCTATTCTTCTTCTCAATGCATAGACAGAACTAAGGAAACAATAATCTCATGCACTTTCATGTTTCAAATCTGAGGAAAAGTTAATTGCAGAGGAAAATTAGGTGGTTGGGGACAAGAGTTATAAGGAGGATCATATTCTTTTTTTTTTTTAACATTTGAAAAGGTTCAAAGTGCATTCTATCAAAACTTTAATAGTTTTAAAGTGGAGAAGATGAAAGTGTGAGTTATTCTGCTGTGAAGATGCTTTGTGGAAATGAGCAAAAAATATTCAAACAAGAAGCAGCCCAAATGATCATTAAGCATCTGAAAGGATGTTAATTTCCAGTAGTAGAAAGGAAAACAAACTGAAACCATGTTGAAGTACCATTTCACACCCGTTCATTTGAATACATTTGTATCTATGGCTATGCCAGGAATTAGTGAGAATGTAGGAAAGTAGGGATTCATATACTGTTGGGAAGCATTTTACATTACTACAACATTTTGGGGGTGATGTGATAATATCCATAAAATCGAAGCTATGCACATTTCATGATCTAACCATTTCACTTCCAAGTATACCTCTCAGAAACTATCACATATTTGCATGTGGCACCTTGTATAGCTATGAATGTTGTTGAAGCAAGGTTGTTAAAAGTCTATCAACCAGACCAAAAATAAATAAATCATGGAATGTTCACATGGTGGAAGAGTATGAACAGAGGACTGATTGAACTAGCTCCATCTAGATCAAGAAGGATGTATCTTACAAAGACATTTTCAGGAAAGCCTGGTTTCCCAGATACCTAGAGTATGATGTTATCTATGTATATCTTAGAAATATACAAAGCAGTTCTGTACGTATATGTAGTATACATGGATACATACGTAGTAAAAATATAAAGAAATGCATGGGGTTGGTAGCAAAATCAGGATAGAAGTTACTTCCTTCAGAGGAGGTATCACTGGGAGATCAGAGGGTCTGGTACACAGGACAGGTCAACTATATTGATCATGTTTTATTTCTGAAGCTGAGTTCATCATGTTATTCCCCAAACCCTTTTGTATCTGAAATACTTTACAATAATTTTTTAAAATTTTGAAGTATAAAATCAGACTTGGTTTTTAGAGTAAGGAAAACATAGGAGAAAGGAACTAACATTAAACATCTGATCTTAACATTAAACACTTCACATTTGTTATATTTTTTAATCCTTATTGTTGTCTCTCCCATTTCAGGTGAACATCTGGAGAAAGTATAAGTACCAGAAAGATATTTGAGGCTGTAACAGAGATTTGACCAAGTCTATTTGGCTCCGAAGAATTGATACAGGACATTGCAGGGAGAGGGGGAGAAGTTCCAGCTCAGGGAAAGATTACTGAGGACACCCCATAATAGGGGCCTGACAAGTTGCCTTTCTCCTTCTCTTTTATCTTGTAATTCAACACCTTTGACAATTTTTGCTCCCTTACTTACATGTAATTATTCTTAGCAGACAACAAGCTATTCAAGTTCAAGGTTTGTGTTTGATTCATTGCTATAGTCACATGCTGTTATTAGTGCTCAGAGCACAGTGGGTGCTTAGTGCATGCTGGATGGATGAGTGAGTGATAGATAACGACACAGATGTGCCAATATGATCATATAGAGGCAATCTCATCATTCATTGCTATGAACATACTGATTCCAACATGTAAAAATCAGTACAGACAAGGACAGGTAAATAAAAAACAGAATACTTAGGCTCAGCTGCAAAATGAAAGGGAGCTACATGCTCTATTATGGGGGCAAAGTAATTCCCTTCAAAGTGGTAATTAAGGGAGCTGATTCTAATTTGAAACTGGTTTCCTAATTGATGTTTGGCTTTTAGAAATCTCACAGGCCTTTAAATTATATATATTTTGTTTAACTCTTTATAGCTTACCCCCACCACTACCAAACCCCAAAAATTCCTTCTTAAGATTGAGGAGGTGAGTACACATAAAGGGTCAAAATATTTACCATTTACTATCCAGAACATTAATTTGCTATCCTAAGCCTCAAAAATATTAAATATGAAATTATGAAAAATTATGAATTAAAAGCATTATCATGAAAAGCTTTTAAGCTCAAATGTCACCAGTCGAATCTTCCCTGACTATCTAAGCTAAAAGAGCAAACTCCTCTCCATCATTCCTATCAACTTCCCCTGCTTTACTATTCCTGGCAATGACATAGAATCTATTTGTATGTTAGGCATGTCACCTCCTCTACCCAATAAAATGTAGTCTCCAAGAGGGCAGGAACTTCACTTGCATTGTTCACACATATATCCTTGGCACCTGAAATAATGTCCAGAAGATGAGAAATCCTAAATAAATAGGTTAAATGAATGAATGCATGAATGACTGAGTCCATCTTACATATGCAATAATCTTTAGAGATTTTCATTTAACAAATCCAAGTCTTCTTCTGTAACTATATTTATCCACATCTTCAAATATAGTGAACAGCAGCAGTTTCTTTTTCTTCCTCCTGCCTCCTCCTCTTCTACAGGTTTGAGGTTTAATTAACAAAGAATCGCATAGATTTAAAGTGTACAATGCATCCAAAAGTTTCTTTGTGCCCCTTTGTAATCTCTCTTTGAACCCCTCTCTATCCTCAGGTGAATAACAAGTTGCTCTTTGTCACTGTAGATAAATTTCTAGGATTTTATACAAATGGAATAGTACAGTATGTGCTCTTTTTTATCCAGGCTTCTTTCATTCAGCATAATTAGAGACTTATATTTGTTGTCATATGTATCATTAGTTCATCTCTTTTCATTGCTGAATAGTATTTCATTGTACGGATATACCATAAGTCATGTATCCATTCAATAGTTAATGGGCATTTGGGTAATTTCCAGTTTGGGGATATTACAAAAGAACTGTCCTGAACATTCATATGCAAGTCTTTATGAAGATACATTGTTTCTTTTCCCTTGAGTATATTCCTAGGAGTGAAATGACCGAGTCATACCATAGGTATAAGTTTAAGATTTAAAAAAACTCACAGCCTATTTTCCAAAGTGATTGTACTATTCATTCCCACAAAAATGTATGAGAATTCCAATTGATCTACGTATTTACCAACACTTTATTGGTCTTTTTCATTCTTTGATATTCCAATAAGTGTGTAGCGGCATATCACTGTGTTCCTACGTGTGTGCTGTTAGCGTATTCTCATGTGCTTATTTGTTTCCATTGTATCTTTTTTGGTAAAGCATCTGTTCAAATATTTTGCCCAATTTTAAAAACTGGATTTTTTATTTTTTCTTCTTACTGAGTTTTAGGATTTCTTTATGTATTCTGGATACACTTACTTAATGAGATAGGTCATTTGTCCTATTTTCTCCCAGTCTGTGGTTTGTCTTTTCATTTTTTAAACAATGTCTTCAAAACACAAAAAAATACCAGGGTTTCTTTATTGAACAAATTTATGAAATGCCACACTCTGTTAGGATCTAAGAATTCAGATGCTTACTGGAAAACAAGGTCCCTGCCTTTAGGGTGTGTACAATTTGGTATAATGAAGCGCAACCAGGGATCAATGCAGGAAATTGGGATTAGTGCTAGCCACACATCAATCTATATGAATCCTGGAGGTTGATATTGTACGTCCAGGAAAGACTGAGGTCCATCCTTTGCAGAATCAGCTCCTAAAGGAATCCCTTAGCCCAATAATACTGTAGGTTGGTCTAGTTTGACTTGCCATGTGTCAAAACAAGAAACAATGAAATAAGGCACATTTATCTAGAGTTTTTCTGAATTGCAAATGGCCAAGTATTTTAGTGATGTACTTTCATTCTATAAAATATCTACTGAATATTCTGTGTTACCTGAAGTTGAGGGAAATGAATGATTTTTATCCATGGTAGCTGTAGAGAAATATGGTGCAAATCCATTCACATTTTGATAAATACTGGAATAGGCAACTAAGCTTAAGATAAAAAGAGTGTGTGCACTTATTTGGAGAAATTGCAAGAAAGACAGATTCTTAGCCTAAGGAATAGAGAGTCATAAACTAGGAAGGGTAGATGGAACATTTTTTTTCAAGTGGTAAGAAAACATTAGCAATATTGAGCCAAAATGATTGATCACCAATTCTAAGGCCTAGAGACACTGTACCTCAATGGTGACTACAAGATTTTGTGCCAAAATTACTGAAAGAATAAAATGGTGCTATTGATAGAAATGTATGTTTCAGAAAGAGTACTGAGTTTTGAGTTAAGAATAATTGATTAAATACTTTCATTTTGGACAGAAAGGAAAACGTTCAAATGGAAATGCCCAGTAGGCAGGGCTAAGTGTGACTGGTGCTTACAGATTTCTTAGCACTAGAGGAAACTGATTATGAGTCATCAACAAAAAGATAAACCTGAGAGTAGATACATTTTTAAAGGAATGTGAAAATAAAAAGAGTGCTGGGTAGAAAATGAATACTGGGAAGGAAAAGGACCTAGAATTATCATTCCATAGAAGCATTGAGTTAAAAGTAACTCAATTATTTTAATCTCTTCTGCAACGGGAAAAAATAAAACTTTTTACAATATCTGATGTGGCCAGTAGGTATTTGGTTGACAAATGGAGTATTTATAGGTTTTTAAGATAGCCTACTCTGTTGCCCGACAATTTAAACAACTGGAAAAAGCCTTTCTTGTATTGAACGCCATACAACCAAACTATTATCTTTGACTTTGGTTACAGTTCCTGGCACAGAATAGGCATTCAAGCAATGTTTGTTAGATGACCAGATGGTTCTCCTTTTGTTCTTAGCCAATTCAGTAAGTCTACTCTTTTCCATGTGTAATCCAGATGGCTGAACAGTTACATGAATTTTTAGCGGCATAAGCCAAAGTAACTTAAATTATTGTGATGGTCCATTGTGTATCTCCACTTGACTTTTTACTTTTTGAGGTTAATGTTCTGAATTTACAAATTAAATCTTTTATGATATCTAGACAAACATTTTTAAGAAGATAAATGAAGAAATGTGTCACATGGCTTCCTTCTCTCTAAAAGTAGGTGGTGTTGTTTTGAGTGGAGATCCTAAAGGAGACAAAATTTTGTACAGTGGCTTTGGAAGAGGGTATTTAAGATATACAAAGATTTCAGAATACCAAACAAATTGTATATATGGGCCATGATGGTTCCATAATTTACAGAAAAATATATATCATTATGGAAACTGGAGAAAAAGGACAATGACAGGATTGCCTGATTCAGAAGACAAAGTAGAGACATTATAAAATGTGACACTAACATGTTGGACCATGAAAGCTCTCCCATCCCAGATTTTTCCATATCGGAATCCTACTTGTTCTTTTATTCTGTAAGTCTACGTGAGTCTAGGAACTGCATCTCTGGTAAGGAATTATGCTTTAGAGTACACCCAAGTTCAGGTTTCTATAAGCAGGAAGATGTTTGATTTATGGGTTGCTCAACCCTCATTTAGAAATGGCCACAGATAAACTACGTCTCTTTCTTGGATAGTTTCTGGTACTCAGAATTGACAGATGGTTGACAAAGATCATGACTATTGTTTTAGTTTCCCATCCACTAATTGCTACTATAGCACGCTGATTAAGAGCATGGATTTGGGAGTCAAAGAGATCTGTATTTAAATTCTGGTTTTGTTGCTTACTAGTTTGTGTAAGCAGTACTACATTACTTAACATCCCTGGTTACCATTTTTCATCTAAAGTGGGAATATAATAGGTAGGTTGTTATAAGTTTTAAATGGTTGTTATAAGGGTTAAATGAGGTAATATATGTAAAGTGCCTTGCTTAATGGCTGGAACAATTTAAAAAACTGTTATTGGGTTCCTGCCCTTCCAGAATTCTTGACCTTCCTATTATAAGTGCAATCTATATTCTCCCATTCTCACTCTAAGGGACACTCATGACCTTACAACTTAGGGATCATATTAAACACTTATGATTCAGAATAATAAGATCCTTTAGGTATTATAGAAAACTGTCATTTGAGCAGAAGTCTTAAATTTGTTCCAGGATATCCTGAAATGTAGCAGATGTTTAGGAGAGGGAGATCAGTGAATAAACAATGGCATTTATACAAGGGCTGATGATATTCAAGAAGCAGCTAAGCTTACCCACCAGTTACAAGCAAAAGCAGTTGCAAAGCTGCAGACATCCCCACCTTCACAAGTACCTGCCCTTGCAAGGTCTGATCTCCCAATAAACTGAATACATAGAGAAGACCAGGGCAGCACAGAGTATATGTGGAGGATTATACAAGTACAAAACTGACCCAAAGGAAGAACCCAGAAGAAACTGACACACGCCTGTACAGTGCTCAATCATTCTTCAAATTTTGAGAGAAGTAGAAATGAAAATTAGGCAAGGAATTGGTATAATTATTCCTAATACTCCTCAGACGGTTGGAATTCCTGTTTTATTGGCCCAGGCAGGAACCTGGAGAATTTGAAAGGATGTCTGCTCGTATATACATCAAATGTGGGTGACTCCAGAGGAGAAAGAGACCCTCTCCTTTTTTCATTCTGTGCTGAATAGGATACAGCCATGTCAATTTGTTTCAGTATAGACTGTGGCTGCTTTCATATCACAACAGCGGAGTTGTGACAGAAAACATGGCCCACAAAGCCAAATATATATATATACACACACACACACACACACATATAAGTCAAATTTATATATATATATATATATATATATATATATATATATTCATTCCTTATAAATATATGGAAGAGTTTACAGATACCTGATCTGGATCAATTACCCAGGAAGCACAAGGATACCTTTTCCTCCCTGTTTTTCAAGTAGCATAAATGGCAAAGGGACAGTCTCAGCTTCAATTTCAATGCAACAGTTGCTATGCCCCATGGTGGAAGAATATGTCTCTTTGGTGCTAAATTCTCCAACCAGAAAAGCTAAAAGTTTTAGGGACAGTGGAAAAAATGTTTTATAAATGGGTAATAAAGTGCAATAATGGGACATGTCACACCTACATCCACCCTTGGGTTTCCAGGTCCATGTACTCTAACTTTGGGAAAAACAGCACTTCATCTCAGTCACTGGCTCAGAATGTATGTTACAGCCCAAACTGGAAGGTATTAATTGCCAACTGGTTCTCTAACTAAACCTTTGATGATCCTTATTTTATATGGGTAATGAGGTACATGGCAAGACTAGTGAGCTCCATGAGGATCAGTCCACAGCCTCATTCTTTAGCTAAAAAGGAGTTTCTTGGTAAAGCTATGCCATCTTAGAATACTCTAACAAAGAAGTTGTGGATGCTATTTTTAGCAGAAGCATGGCGGGTAAAGGAGGCAAATCCAAATCCAGAAATACTTATTTCATAAAGGCAAATCATTGTCTCTTCCATGATTGCTGAGGCCTCAGTGGTTGTGCCCCCAAAATTCATATGTTGAAATGTTCATCCCCAAGGTGATGGTATCAGGAGGTGGAACCTTTGGGGGTGATTAGGTCTCTAATAAAAGACCTCACAGAGCTCCCTGCACACTTCTATGTGAGAATTGTAAAGAAGTTTGTGATCGGAAGAGGAGCCTCATCTATACTGGCACCCTAATCTCGGACTTTCAGCCTCCTGAAGTGTGAGAAATAAATTTTTGTTGTTTATGAAGCACCTAGTCTGTGGTATTTTGTTATAGCGACCAGAACTAAGATAGTAATGGTAGGGCTACAATATAATCAACATTTTATCGGATATTTGGCTGGTTCTCTAGGGACTTAGTACTGGTGTCTTCAGAATATTGTGTATCCAAAGTCGGGGTAATCTGACCAGCCTTGATGAGAACAGTCTATGCTATTGATCTTGCATAAAATACATCCCTACCATCATGGCACATTGTTCCTGAGCCCACTGATCAAACAGTTGGGGGCCTGGGTGGGAATGAAGTTGATTTGACATACACAGGATGTACCATCCTGTTCATGTTACTGTTGAGTCTCTTCACAAAGGAGATCGTTAGTGAACATTGACATATGATATGACTGTTCTCACACTTCAGGCCCATTTTGAAGGGGCCAGAGGACCCTTTACAAAACTTCTTGACACTAATCTGCAAAATTCTCCCTTCTGAGTCTCTGACCAAATAGCCAAGCCATACCTGAAGATCAATATAGACACATGCCTTAGACCCTCTGTCCTTCAAGGCAAAGTGGATAACCAACATACCAGCAGTCATTACTTTGTGTGGTTCTGATATGCAAAAATTTACTTATTATGGTTTAGTTTAATAAATTTCATGGTTTAGTCTCAACACAATTAAAAAGTTAGTTTCCACGTATATTAACTATAAGAAATTGCATGAAGTATAAACTTCATTGCCAACTTTTCAATCCATAAAATCGCTATGTAAAAACAACAGATGCACATAATGATCAGTGACCAATTGTGTCACTTCTTTCAAAGTCTATTACTGATTGGTCACTGCTTATCTGTTATTTAGTACACACACAGCAAAGTGTGTCATTTGATGTCTCTTTGTCTCCCATGATAAACCTATATGAATTTTTTTAAAAATGGCTAAGTGGAAAAGAGATTAGCCCATAAAGATGGACATGTGACAAAGAAATGAAACTATTAATGCTGGAAGTGAATTTGAAATCAAATGTAAATGGAATTATATAAGAAATGGCTGACCATGGGAATATTGAAAATTTTTTTTTGCCATTTGAGAGACTCTAAATATGTAACCAGAGGAACTCAGTGAAGGCAAACTTATGGATATAAATGAAGAAAGTGGTGTGACAAGAGGTGAAGATATTCCAGAGGAAGTGATGATAACAACAACGACAAAAGCACATAAGAAACATTAGAGGAATTCTCAGAGATACTTCATGACATTGTAAGTGCAAAGGATAAAATGTTCAACAAATAAGAAAGAATATGACAGAAGCTTTTTATTTCAATGAGGTCCCAATAATTCATTTATACTTTTGTTTCCCTTGCCTCCGGAGACATGTTGAGTAAGACATTGCTGCAGCCCAGGTCAAAGAAGTTTTTGGCTGCTTTCTCCTCTAGGATTTTGATGGTTTCCTGTCTTATGTTTAGGTCTTTCATCTATTTTGAGTTTATTTTTGTGCATGGTGTAAAAAAGTGGTCCAGGTTCATTTTTCTGCATGTCACTGTCCACTTTCGTCAGCATCATTTGCTGAAGAGACTGTCTTTATTCCTTTGGATACTCTTTCCTGCTTTGTCAAAGATTACTTGGCCATATGTTTTGAGGCCCATTTCTGGGTTCTCTACTCTGTTCCACTGATCTGAGTGTCTGTTTCTGTGCTAGTACCATACTGTCTTGATGATTACAGCTTTGTAATACATCTTGAAGTCTGGGATTATGATGCCTCCAGCTTTGGTTTTCTTTTTCAGGATTGCTTTGGTTATTTGGGGTCTTTTCTGGTTCCATAAAAATTTTAAGATTGTTTGTTCCAGCTCTGTGAAGAATGCTGTTGTTATTTTGATAGGTATTTCAATGAATATGTAGATTGCTTTGGGTAGTATTGACATCTTAACAATATTTCCTCTTCCAATTCAGGAGCATGGAATATTTCTCCATTTTTTGTGTCTTTTTCAATTTCTTACATAAGCTTTCTATAGTTTTCAGTGGATAGGTTTTTCACCTCTTTGGTTAGGTTTATTTCTATATATTTTATGATTTTTGATGCAATTGTAAATGGGATTGATTCCTTGATTTCTCTTTCTGCTTCTTCATTATTGGTGTTTAGGAAAGAAACGTTCAGCAAAACTAAAAGGCAACCAATGGAATGGGAGAAGATATTTGCAAATGACATATCAGATAAAGGGTTAGTATCAAAAATCTATAAAGAACTTATCAAACTCAACACCCAAAAACCAAACAATCCAGTGAAGAAATGCACAAAAGACATGAATAGACACTTTTCCAAAGAAGACATCCAGATGGCAGACACATGAAAAAATGCTCAACATCACTCATCATCAGGGAAATACAAATTAAAACCACAATGAGACACCACCTTACTCCAGTCAGAATGGCTAAAATTAACAACTCAGGCAATGACAGATATTGACGAGGATGTGGAGAAAGAGGATCTCTTTTGCACTACTGGTGAGAATGCAAACTGGTGCAACCACTCTGGAAAACAGTGTGTAGGTTCCTCAGAAAATAAAAAAAATAGAACTACCTTATGACCCAGCAATTGCACTACTAGGTATTTATCCAAGGGATACAGGTGTGTTGTTTCGAAGGGGCACATGCACCCCAATGTTTACAGCAGCACTAGTGACAATAGCCAAAGTATGGAAAGAGCCCAAATGTCCATCGATGGATGAATGAATAAAGAAGATGTGGTATATACATGCAATGGAGTATTACTCGGCAATCAAAAAGAATGAAATCTTGCCATTAGCAACTACGTGGATGGAACTAGAGGGTATTATGCTAAGGGAAATAAGTCAGAGAAATATATCATATGACTTCATTCATATGAGAACTTTAATATACAAAACAGATGAACACAAGAGAAGGGAAGCAAAAATAATATAAAAACAGGGAGGGGGAGAAAACATAAGAGATGAATAGAACAAACAGAGGGTTGCTGGAAGGGCTGTGGAAGGGGGATGGGCTAAATGGGTAAGGGGCATTAAGGAATCTACTCCTGAAATTACTGTTGCACTATATGTTAACTTGGATGTAAATTTAAAAATATTAAAATATAAATAAATGGAGAACTAAGGCTAAAAAAAAGAATATGGCAATTCACTAAGGCATAGAAAAGAAAGCTCTTTCCATTTTGTAATTTACACAAGGAGACAATCACTGTTTACACTACTTTTGATAAGTTTTTCCTTTTTTTGTAAAGAAATAAAATGTGTTTTATTTTTTTAATTTTTAAAAAAATGTTTGTTTATTTTTGAGAGAGACAGAGTGTGAGTTGGGTGGGGCAGAGAGAGAGGGAGTCAGAATCCAAAGCAGGCTCCAGGTTCTGAGCTGTCAGCACAGAGCCTGACACGGGGCTCAAACCCACGAACCACGAGATCATGACCTGAGTCAAAGTTGGAGGCTTAATTGACTGAGCCACCCAGCTGCCCTAGAAATAAAATACTTTAATTTTCATGTTTCTAATGTTTTAAATTACAGTAAATTGAATAAATATTAATTTTACTATTTTTATTTCCCTATACATTTATAATTTATAGCAGGAAAGTGTTTAATGCTTGACAAAAATTTTTAAAGTTCACAGAACAACACAATAGTTTTTCCCACTCATTACTAAGATTGCTCTTCGAAGTTGCATCTTGTATGGCCATTTTTACAATCTCAAACTAATGTGCAAAGAGAGACATATTAGGAAGATTCTGCCTATTAGGCTCTCCATTTCCATGTTTCATCCAAGGATATTCCTGGTCATTTCAACCTGATGTCAGCATATCAGGAATAAGAATCTTCAAGATAAGCTCAGTGTTTTTCTTTCTTGATCACCTATCTTAAAAGCTATACATAGACAGTAGTGACACAGGAGTGGTTTCAATGGAAATGCAAGCTAACTGTTCAAGCAGTTTATAATTTCAAGGCACTGCCCCACTGCACTTCCATTTGAAGATGGAGTGGTGTGGACATGACCAACTTTATTTTCTGGTGTAACAGTTAGTACCTAGTTCTTGATGGGTAGCTCAGGTTGCACACACATCTTGTTTTCCAGAGTCACTCTCTGTCAGGGCCCTATTGCAAGCCCAGAGCTGTTTTTCTCCAAAAGGGGAATAGTTGTAGAAGAGCACAGTTTTTCTCCACAACCTCTACTGTGATTCTCTTACTGGGGCTTACCAAAGAATTCAAACAACAACCTGACCTTCTAAAAATGCTTTAATTTATTTGGCCCCACTGATTCCCACTGGTTTATACTTGGACAAGCTGGATAACTTTCTCAGGTTCTACTCAAAACTAGCAGACCTTTGAATCACTTAGTACATTGGTCAGAATACTAACCAAAATATGCTGTAAGTTGTCTCAACAGTCTAAAGAGGTCTAATAAATGATACCACTAGTTTTTGACACATAAGGTACTAGGTATAGCAATTTAGCTTTCACTTTGGAGAGAATCCCTGCATACTCCAGACTACTAGATCCCCCAGAAACTTAACTAAGGTAGAAAATCCTTGCACTTTTGTGGGTTTTACTTCCCACCTTCTATCCTACAAAAACATCTATAACATCTGCTACTTTCTGTTTTCTAGAGCCTCTAAAAATGGTGTAAAAAATGTAGATGACTGATGGGCATCCTGTAGGATGTTCAATCAAGCTTCCTGAGAATTCAGTTATGGATCAGGGTTGGAGAGGTTACCTAATTCCAGGTAAAATAGGAAAAAATTACTGCTCCCTCTGATGAATGAAAGCAAGTTGCTTTTGGCAATTCCTGGCTTTGAGCTAGAGAGAAAGCATTCACTATGCTCAGTTCCAGACACCAGGAGTGGTGGTGTTTTGTGCCAGCAGAAACATCTGAATCAGTAGTTGCAATTGAACTTGCAATTCTATCTAATATTTATGCCTTTTTAAATTTTTCTTGTCTTATTGAGCTTTCTGAGACATCCACTACAATGTTGAATAGAAGTAGGGAGAGTTTACATCATTGCCTTTTTCCTAACCTTAGAGGAGATTTGTTCAGTCTTTTTCTTTAAAGTGCAATATTAGGTAGCCTTAGGATGTTTGTACATGTCCTTAGAAGGTTGAGGAAATATTCTTCGATTTCCAGTTTGCTAACTTTCTTTTTTCTGAGTGGGCATGGAATTTTGTAAAATATTTTTATGCTTACATTAAGATAATCACATGATTTCTTTCCTTTTTTTCCTGATAAGGGAATAAATTACTTTGACTTTTTTAAAAAATGCAAATCCAACCTTAAATACCTGGAATGAAGCTCTTTTGGTCATGATGTATCATTCTCTTACATATTGTTCAGTTTGATTTGATAATATATTGGTAAATACCTCTATATCTATATTTATGAGAAATATTGGTCTATAATTCTCATTTATTTTAATGTCCTTGCCTGAGAACACACTGTAAATATTTGTTGAATAAATGAATCCAGTACACAAAGATAAAGCAAAAAGATATGGTATACTAAAGATATGGTATTAGTTATACACTAAAATACATACAAGACACATGTACACTTGGGGGAAGACTCAGAAAGACCCCTCCACTTCCAGATATACCAGCTACAGCCCATTCCCCATACTGTACACAATATAATCTTCTAAATGTACATCTTATTTTATCAATTCCTTCTTAGAAAACTATCAGTGGTTCCTATCACTCTCAGAGCAGTTTAAGTTTTTAAGCTTTTGAAATTTCCCTTTTTATATCTCCAAAGTAGCAGCACACAGCACTAATAATAAACTATGTACTTTGATGACTCTAGGTTTTTGCACTTTCTAGTCTATCGGGAACCCTTTATTTCCTCTCTCTACAGCCAGTGTACGCATACACATAGCTACATACTTGTAATTTCTCCTGGCTAACACCTAAATATTCTTTTGGTCTCCTCTTAAATGTAATTTTCATCCTTTTCATTAGGGAGGTCTCCCTAGGCCCCAAGACGGAATACGACACCCCTTGTTATGTGCCCATGGTGGTAGGAAAGGGGATACGATGAAACAGGCTTTGTCAGTAGATTTGGATTCAAATCTCTGCACTGTCACTTATTATCTGAAGACATTTATAGAAGTTACTTAAGTTCTGTGCCTCCTATCCCTCAAAAATGTAGCTAGAACAGTTTGATATAAGGAATAAATGAAGGAGGTATGTACTGTATAAGTGGACATGCTTGGCTCAATGCAGAGGGTGAGTTCTCAATAAATGGACATTACTGTTCTTTTGCCATATTAATTTTACCATCACAGAACTTAGTACCATGTATTATAGTTTTCCACATATTTCATTTTTTAATTAGATAGTAAGTTATCTAATACTATATTCACTAGAATTTTAGTTTTCATCATAATATTGGAGATATAAGTGTTCACTAAATGTAAACTGTTGCTATTATGATTATTGTAAAAATTTAGAGCTAGATTTTTCTAAATCAGGTGGTCCTAAGGGTTGACCAGAAAAGAATGGCTCTATTTGGGGGGTGAAAGAAATTGCTTGACACTGGAGGAGAGGTAGCACATGGAACCCTAAAGGTGACAGGAATTCAGATAAGGTGACCATGTATTGGGGGACTGATATTAAGAACTACGGCATTGAGTATCATGGCTTTGGGAGCATGGCCATAGGTCCTACAGGTTGTGTAGGGCTGAGCTAGACTGAATAGACATAGGAAAATAAATATCAGCATAAATAAATTATTGCAAACTCTCTGATATCATACACTAGTGGGATTAATAATTCACACAGGTTATTCTGCATTAGGGGACCAGGAGGTAAAGAGAGATATGAAAAGGTCAGATGTGAAGACCAGATGCTAAGGGGCAGACTTAAAACCATACACTGTTGGTGAACAGTTCTCAGTCAGCTAAATTACAGTGGACAAGAAGGATCTGGGTAAAAACCTGGAGTTCTCCTTTGGCCAGCTCCCCTAGAATTCCTAGCCCTTCCTCAAAAGGTCCTAGGGGGCAAGAGAAGTGTGGGGAAGTAGGAGCTTTATAGCTGTCATTCTTGTACCTTGTAAGTCATGGAGAAAATTCATGTTGATTCAGTAGTATGCCACATTTTTCCGGTTCTGTTTTTTTTAACTGGCTATTAATGCACTTTTAGGTCACATTGAAGACTTCTTAATTATACTTACAGAGTTCACAAATAAAGTCCTCTGAATCTCTGTCAAATTGTCCACACAGCTACTTGTGGCTACCAAAGCTTTACTCCTACTATTGCCCCCACTAGGGCCCTGAAGCTACTGGCCCATTCATGAGGTTATGGCTTCCTTCACCAGGTTAAGCTGGCATGCACACTGGTATTGGCATTGATGGGAGCACTGGCACTGTTAATGACCACAAAGTCAAGAAGTATCAACATAAAACTATGCCAAAGCCATGCTATTAAAGCAAGGAGGATCCTTTTCCCTCATTTCTGTGTTACTTTTTGTTTCTTTAGTTCCAGAATATACTTGTGGTCCCGGTAGCTCCTGGGGCTTTCATATTTCTACACCCGACAGTCATTGGTTAAAAGCCTCTGGAGAAAAGCACAGAAAAATGGTATAAAGGGATCCCAGGGAATGTGGGGGGAGCACCAAAATTGTGTACTACAGTCATCATCATCATCTCAGTGCTAACATTTATTCAGCATTATGTACTAGGTCCCACAGTAATTTTACATGCATTCTTTAATGTAATCATCACAACTACTCCCATCTTACAGATGAGGAAAGTGAGGGTTGCATACATTAAAACCTTGTCCAAGTCTACTTAGAGCTTAGCATACCCTTAGAGTCCAGGGGCGATGGCCACAGTGCCGAAAGGAAGACAATGTAGTAGTGGAAAATGTTGTGGATGTTCCACGGACTAGGTCAGAATTAGCTATCTGGCTACTTGCACTTAATTCCTCTTAAGGCTAGAAAAAACACAGTTGAAAAGTCTCCCATTTGACCTCTGGTAGTCCTACATGTCTAGGTCCTGCCCATGGATGTCTAACTGTGAACAGGGCTGTGAGTATAATTAGCTTAGAGGGTCAGGAAGGAGATGAACTGTAAGAAACTAAGCAGTGTTGATGGTCAGCAGCTGCAGGTATTTAGCTAAGATAGTCCAGCACAGCCTCTCGTCATTAGAGGAAGGAGATCTTAGAACCGTAGTTTTTGTATTTTCAGGGACAGGCAGTTTAAATTATATATTTTCAACAACATATTGAAAAAAGAGCTCACCTGATGAGGAAATAAATTATTTAATGAGAAAGAAAATACTTACATACATAGACTTTTATTCTGAAAACAGGTTGGGATTTTATAGCAATTTTCAAACTTTGCAGCCCACCCAGGACACCATTTAGTCAGACAGTTAATGGGCAGTTTTGACCTGAGACTCAGGGGTCATGATAGGATTAATCCCCTTTCCCTGAGAAAGAGCTAAGGAACCTTCCCCCTACTCTGCAAGAAACATGGAGTTGTGCCACAGAGGCCAGTAGACAATTGAGCATCTGTCTGGTGGCCTAGTTGTAATAGGAGCCTTTAAGACTACTGCTTGTTGACCTTTGAAATTCTACCGATTGACCTGGCATGATGGGCTATTATATTTGCCTCTTGGAGTTTGAGTAGCCTTGTCTATAAAAATGTCTGAGGGACACTTTCCCTTTGAATACCTCTCACGTATTCCACTGGCCCCAATATTCTCCTAGTGGGGTTGGGAGTTTTGATACTAGACTAATCTTGATGTAATTTTGCAGTATCTATCACGGTTACTCTGGGTGTTGCAATTTGCCGTGGGAAGAAGACTCAGGTTGTGCCAAATCAGCTACAGAGCTCCCCAAACTCACAGCAGTTCTCCCAGCTGGAACTTACCTGTATTTGTGGAAAGGCTCCATTATGTTGCTTCATCCTCAAGATCCCACTGCCCTCTGTTGGAAGCCATGGTTCTCCTCCGTGGCCACTGGCACAATGCTGCTGGAGCTGGAGCTGTTTCCTTTTGAGCAAACCAGAATGTTACAAATCACCTGGTGTGCTGAAGCTTGTAGACTCGTGATTCTACAAAATCCAGCCTGGATCGGGATCACCTGGTGGACTGTTCAATCATAGCCTGTGAGGCCCAGGCTCAGAATTTCTGACTCAGTCAATCTGGAATGGGCTCTAAGGATCTGCATTTCTAACAAGTTCCAACACTATGCTGATGTTGCTAGTTTAAGGACTGAACTTTGAGAACCCCTGAATATAACAAAATTTAAACACAAATGGCAGGATATAATAAAGCATGCTGAAAGTTGCACGTTGATAACACAGATTGTAGGGAGGGAATCAATTGCTGGCCAAGCACAGGGCAGATCAGGTGAGGAAAATGAGGATCAGAAAACTATGATGATTCTAGCTCTACCGCTTGCTTTACAAATTCTGCAGGATGACATCAGTATTAAATATTCATTCCTAAACTAGAAATACGACCATTTCCCGAGACTTGTAGCTCAGGCATGAAATCCAAATCCAGTCGATTCTCCTCAATATCTCGCAAACCTACCTCACTTTCTTTATCCAGCCACTGTTTCCTCGCCCACCCTCTCTCACCACCTTCTGTGAGGACAGCCTCTTCCCCAATCGGCTGCTTCTACTTATAATCAATTCTCCATGCAGCCATGGAAACCACGATCTTAGATGAAACCTTGATCACCTGTTTACATTATTTTCAAATGAATTGCTAATTTGTTATAATCAAGTTAAGTTCAAAAAGTGTGCTTCTCATACTCTCCTGTGCATTCCTGCTCTCAGAAAACTCTGCTTGTACATCATTCTTGCCAACTAAATATTAAGTATCTCAAGAGCAGGGACAAATTCTTTTCCTCTTTGCTTTTTTAGCACATATGTAGTAATCATAATCAAAGTAATAATAAACATGATGTGCCCAAAACTTTATACTCATTATCTTCCAACTTTAAACTACTTGCAAATTAACATCATTTACCCCACTTTTCAGATAAGGAAATGGAGGCTTGGAAAGGCTAAGTACCTCACTCAGGATCACACAGTTAATAAAGCACCAAATAAAATTTGAACTCAGTTCTGTCAGATTCAAAATAGTATCATCGCAGATACATCTGCCCCACGGCACTTAGAGGAGACAAAATCATTCTTTGTTGCCTGAACAGACCTGCTGATAATCTATACAGCTTGGCCGGGCAGAGGAGACCAGCTTCCTGCACATTCCAACCTTCTGTGTTTTCTCCTATATCCCTGCCTTAGCCAAAGCCAGTTCCTTTGCCTGCAATGTCCTTCTCTCTCGTTGTTTTTGTTCAGTTTTCAGGAATTAGTTCTGGCTCTCCTCTCCTAAATCTTTGCTATACCTCCCCAGCACTTCCATAGCATCTCAAATAAATCTCTTTTGTAACTTATCACAACTTTACTAGTCTGACACTCTTTCCCCCTATTGTGAGTCATTGAGGTTTGGGGGGAAGCCCATTTTAAACCCGCAGTGCCTGGAATAGAATATGTGAATTAATTAGGGTATTTTTGGCTGCAAGGAACCAGAACCCTAACTCAACATGTCTTAAATAAAAAGGAAATTAATAGGATCACATAACTTGAAGTCCAGCTCAAAACACCTACAGGGATTTTGTTAAAATTAAATAGTTTATACT
The DNA here is from genome assembly GCF_046562875.1 of Panthera onca. NCBI lineage: Eukaryota > Metazoa > Chordata > Mammalia > Carnivora > Felidae > Panthera > Panthera onca. The sequence continues at coordinate 53,151,423 of NC_138356.1, read as the reverse complement.
CACACATATAAAATATCTCATATTTATTGTATGCATGGCAGAGAATACGTGCTCGGTAAATAGAAGCTGTCATGACCTTGGATATTACTTTCATTTATCCATATCTGGATCACATATATAAGGATTATTTGCAAAAACTGCAATTCTAGACTCGATTTTTTTTCTGTATTACCTAGGACAGCATTTCTCAAAGAGGAGCAACCACATACATCAGAATCATATGAGGTACTTCTTAAAATGCAGGCTTGTCTCTCTTTTTAAACTTACTAAATTGGCAGGGGGTGGTTAGGAGTCTGGGGAGTGGGGTTGAACAGCCTTATTAAAAGCTCTGCAAGTCTTTCTTATTCCCATGTCTCTCCTCTCCTTTCCCATTCCATAATAGAATTATATATTTCTATTATATCTGGGAGAAAGTTTTGAAATTTCCAGTCTGCTCAACGCTCTCTTTTTTTACAGGTGAGAAAGCTGAGACCCAGTGAAATATAGTGAATTGTCCAATGTCAGCAAATTACTGGAAGAGCTGAACTTAAACGACTTTTTTTCTACCTTCATTTGGCTCATTTTTACCATTGCTACTTCTCCACTGGTGTGTCAGAGTGAATTCTATATTCAGCAAATCGGATAGAACAAGTTTAGACTAATAGAAACACATAGCTTTTATTACATGTTAGGAAGTGCTTCAAGCACTTTTCAGTGATATCACAGGTAATACTTGGAAAAATCTTCAAAGGTGGGTGCTACATTATCTTCATTTTACAGAGAAACAAACAGAAGCACCGAAAAGTTCAGTAACTCAGTCTAGGTCAAACAGCTAGTGGGTGATGCTGGGATTTGAACAAGAGAGCCTGACTGCACGTTCTGCTTCCTCTGGGGAAGAGCACATCAGCTTACTCCAGCAGTGCTTTCAATCTTACACACTCTATTATGTTAGAGTTTTTACAAACATAGGGTTTAAAAGGCACATTCCATTTCCTAGACTCTGGTCTTCAAGGATGGTAATCAACGTGGTGTGGAATCAATTTTAGCCAGGAGAGGACCATCCTAAGAGACAGTTGTTAAACTCCAATTTTAATCATTACTTCCTGTATATCTATGTTTTATAATTATAAAGTCTTAGTGCTTGAGGGAGAAAGACTAAAGGATTTATAATCACGGTCTGGCTCTGGGACCTGAGTTGGTTTTTGTTTGTTTGTTTAAGATTTTATTTATTTATTTGTTTATTTAAATTTTTTAAGGTTTATTTTATTTTTTAAGAGAGAGACAGAGCATGAGTAGGGAAGGAGCAGAGAGAGAGGGAGATACAGAATCGGAAGCAAGATCTAGTCTCTGAGCTGACAGTACAGAGCCCAATGCGGGGCTTGAACCCACGAACTGTGAGATCATGACCTGAGCTGAAATTGGACACTTAACCGACTGAGCAACCCAGGCACTCCAAGATTTTATTTTTAAGTAAGCTCTACACCCAATGTGGGAATCGATCTCACAACCCTGAGATCAAGAATAGACTGAGCCAGCCAGGTGCTCCTCCTGAGCTTTATTTTTTTTAATTAGCTCTTTGTCATTGATTAATTTGTTGACCCTCTCTGATTCTCTGGCATCTTCACCATATTTTAGTTTATTGAAATTCTCACTGTCCTTTTAAGTGCTTGCTATTCAAAGTGTGGTTGGAGGGTCAGTAGCATGAGTACTACCTGGACCTTGTTAGAAATGCAGACGTCCAGACCTTACCCATGACCCGTTGAGATAGAATCTGCAGTTTAACCAGCTTCCCTGGACATTCCTCTGGACACCTTTAGGAAGCACGTCTTTAAGGTATATCTGTGATGCCCTAAGATGTTCCTGGGCTTAAATCTCTAATCTGTGACCTGTCACCTGTGACCATGGCCAGTTAACTAACCTTTCTCTGTCTCTGTTGCCTTACCTACAAAATGAGTATGATTTTGCTTGTAGGATTCTTGTGAGCACTATATGAGGTAGAGAGCAGAAAGTATTTGATACACAGTTACTAGTAAAAAAATATTTATTATTCTCAATCCACCATCAGCAATTATAATTTTGCTGGTTTTGAATATCACACTTTGGTTTTCACGTATTCATCTTCAGTTCTGTTCTCTGAAGACACAGAGATGTCTCAATGCCTTTCTAAGTTGTTCGATAGATATTTATTGAATTTGATACTTGTCAACTGATTCATATTATTTCCTACAAGGTCAAAGTCGTCTCATGTCAGAGAACCAGACTAATTCTTTGTATTTTAATAAAGTTCCTACATTGTGAGGAATCTTCAAAAGAGCACAACATATGGGCAAAGGCCCTAATTAAACACTTGTTGAAAGTAAATTAGTTAATTAGAGTTGACCGCTACTTCCCACAGAGGGTAATCAACGCGAGGTCTGTGGAGAGCACCAACATCCTGTGGGGGCAGAAACAGGGCTTGTTTTCAGGCAAAAATATGTTCTTTAATAAATGCTTTTATGTGCTTCATCCTGTCCATATTAGAAAAAAAGTCACCAAGTCCACAAACAAATAAAAGTGTAATAACCTAGTGAATTTCTGTCTCTGCTACTTCTAACATTAAGGTACAACTCACAAAAAGGTGCTACCCTATTTTCCCCAAGGAGAGCTAATTTGGGGAGTTAGAGACCGAAGGTTTTCTTTTATTACATTATTATACATTATTATTATGTTTGTTATATTGTTATAAAAGAAAGCTCAATTCCTAGCTGAACCCTTTACCAGGAATAATTGGAGAAATAACTGTGATCACCAGAATCAATCACTAGAATCTGCCTGACATTTAATGGAGTAGGCTAAATTTCTGGATGGTTCTTGTTGGGGGGTGAGTACAATAACAATTTTATTTGTATAAAAATCAGGAATCTAAATGAACAAGGAGCAAAAAGAAATCCTGATCTAACCAGTTCAAAAGAAAAGAATAAAAAAGAAAAAAGAAAAGAAAAGAAATCAGTGATCTAGTTCATATAAAATACAAGCTAACCTGAGTCATCATTCATTCACTCTTCACACTAGGTTCAGACCATTTCTGGGGTTTTCTGATTTATGTTTATTTTCATCTGGGTATGTAGTTTGGGTTTTGGCTAGCACCAGCAATGGAAATACCATGAGAAAAAATAAGTTACTCTCAAAGCATTTTGGCCTTGACCAAACCCGTTGTTTCATGAAATTGAAGTTTTGACATTTAACTTTTTGGAAAGTAACTGCAAATAATGCTGGTTTCAGTCATAATAGAGCAATAAATAAACACTTTCTCTCTTCTACATGGCCTCGTGGGAGATGACTGGAACAAGAAGAGTCCCAAAGTTGAGACTTGGGTTTTGGTTTTGTCTCAGTCACTGAACTAGTCTGCCGTGAATACAAAGAGCACCCTTTAATGCTAGAAGCACCTAGAGGGGTATTCCATAGGGTAGCCCAATACTTCTCTTTACCATCCCATTGAAGATCCCTTTTTTCCAGCTCTCTGTTCTTCCTCTCTCTTTCTCTCTTTCCTTCCATTACCCCTCTTTTTCTTCCTTCCTTTCTTCTTTCTTTCTTCCTTTTTATTTTTTCTTTAAAGAACTTTTCAGTGATCTCAAAGGCAAAACAATAGCTCAGACTAGGGATGGCGCTGACTAAAAGTTGTGTGTGTGTGTGTTTGTGAGTATGCATGATTTTTTACAGTTTGCACAAAATGTCAAATTCAGGTTGGTCCTAGGATGAAAGAGGGCTACATTCTGGATTGAAGAAACTGACCAGGTGAGCAAGGAATGAAGAGGGGGACATTCTGTGACAAAACAGAAGCATGGCAGTCCCCTTACCTGACAGTCTTTGGTGGGTTTTGAGAATGTTTACACATTTCTTGCTTGTCAGAACAGCTACACAAAGTTCGATTTGAGTCGCTGTTCACTTAACCCAGCCACAGAGACTCCCTGTTTGAAACCACAAATGCTATTTGTACTGAGAAAGCAGTCCCATGGCTTATGAAACCCAGCTATTTCATTGGCGCCTTTTCAGCTCATGTTCTTCCATTAGAAACTGACTTCTTGATTAGGGGTGAAAAATGCAAATGAAATATGCCTCCTGTTGTGTTTTTGTTTTTTTTTTTTTTTTTTTTTTTTACTCAAACGTAGAGAAATTTCAGGATTTGAAGAAAGCTCAGTATGTGCCTTGTGTTTTCTATCCACTTGGTTATCCCTCTGAATATCTAAAATATCTCAGTCAATTTAGATAAGAACAAATACGTTTTAACATAAGAAAAAGATCTCTTCTTTTATGAGGAGTAGGAGAAAAAGTGAAATATCAGAGATCTTCACTATTAGAATCAGGCTCTAATTGTTCAATATTTGTGTTATAAAAAAATGTGTATTTTGCCGATTTTAATTTTATGATTTTCCAGGACAACCCGGAATGGAGGATACATTGTTTCGAGCTATTGTACCTACTTGACCTATACATATATCTTAAATTTTTTTAGTTATAACTTTCTTTTGCAGCTCCTCGTATAGACTGTTCTTGACAAAGTTCTGACTGACTGACTCAGGGCTTTGTTGAACTTTGGGAGGGATCAGTTGGTGGGGAACCAGGGTGCACTTGGACTCTAGAAGTATCTCTCAGGTTCCAGAGGAATATAAATATTTGAACGTGCAAAAGAGATATTTCCCTTAGAGCTGAGCTCCTTCCAACTTACTGTTGAGTGTTAGCTATAATTGCAATATAAGAGGTTGTAGGAAACCCTAAATAATGTTAAGCACACTAGTTTTACAGCCTTTACCCAAGAACATTCCCACCCCAAGGAAAACTAGGTGCTTCCTCTAGAACTGTGTACTTGGCTTTGGTAGGTCTGGGTTCTGATATATTGCCTGAGTAGCTTCTATGGCAGCATTAACCTTGGTTCCACATCGAGGGATTTCATTTTTCTTCTTGCCTTAAAATTTGTCAACATACTGCTGTGTGATACATTTCTTGATTAATTTTTGGATTTCTCTCCTTTTGCTTGTGTATTTATTATAAAATACCATTACTACATAAAGAAATCATTAGATTAGGACAATAGCTATTATAATCTGGATCTTGGTTATCTGACACAGACTTTATGAGAATATTTCAAGAAGTAGTTTCTGAAACTGGACTATAAGCAAGTTCACTAGAGTGTATGCATCTCCAGGGAAGACATTGACCTTATATACCTTTAAATATTCAGCACCTAGTGCCTGACACACAGAGGCACTAATTGTAATTGTTTATTGCCTTTGGTTTCAGTGAATTAGGCCAACAGTACATTTTTCTGTGTTACCTACTATAGTAAGGTATTATGACATTGTTGTGAACAAGTCATGATACAGAAATAACAATCTATTAAAGCTATTTTCAAATTTCAGCTTGTATAGAGATTGCTTAATGAATTTTTTTAAAATGTATATTCCCTGGCTTCATACCCACAGGTTCTCATTCAGCAGGACTGCATGGGCATGGGCACAGGCATCTCTATCTGTAGAAACACAGATGTATTTTGATGTGGGTGGTCAGTCGCAGAAAATCTGTGCATTAATGAGTTTTTAAATACTCTGTATGCACTGGTCCTCAATCACATGAAAATTTGAAAACACCTGTTTAATATGCAATCTGAGCACAATAAATTAATATAGTAATATTTTCAGATAAAGTCACTATAAGTAGTAATTACTGTTTATGTCTCTTGATAGTTTCTTGTGTGTGTGTGTCCATGTGTTTGCATGTGTCTGGATGTAAACCATCCACTCAGCACTCCCTAAGTAGCAAACATTTATTAAATTCTTAAGAGGTGTTGGGGACCTTCAATATGCTTGATAGGTATTAACGTATTTAACGATCAAAACAAAACTATATAAAGTTCTAAATAAAGTTCTTTTATTATTTCCATGTAAGAGTTAAGAAAGCTAGGCACAAAGAGGTTAAATAATTTACTTAAAGTCACAAATTTCATAAGTTCTATGAAGTTAACAGTTTAAAATTCTATTGATTTTGGATAAAGGCAAGACTTACACACACAAAAAGTAAGTACAAAGTACTCTTCAAAATAAATCAAGAAGATCAAAGTGAAACAAAGTTTGTGAGTTCCTGAATGTAATATTAGGTAAACTTTTTAGCACTAATTTCATAAACAGTCAGTAAGCCAATATATTATTTTATACTAGTTCCTAGAATAATTTTGAGTCTGATTTTTAAAAAATAATCAGGACAAAAAGTAGGAGTTTCAGATTACCTGATATTGTTATAGAGCGAATATTAATTCAAATGGCCCCAAACCTCTGATGTGACTCCAGAAACCACACGTGGAATAGAAGACAGTCCTGCAGGAGCTATGGCTGAAGAGCCCAGGGAACAGTCATGGTGAATGACACTCTGAACCTTCTTACCTTTAAACAGCCTGTTCCACCGGGAAACCTTCCATCCAAAATTGGCATTACTGCTTTTTTTTTTCTTTTTCAAATTCAGATTCAACAAGCCTGAACTGAGGACTGACCCTGTGCCAGAAATGCTGCTAGCTCTTAAATTATACATTATCTTATTCCATCCTTACAACCACGGTTTGTGGTATGTTATTCATTATTGTTATTGATGCTTACCATTTTATGTATGTGAAAATTGAGGCTTTGTGAAATTAGGTAAATGACTAGCAAGTGGCAGACTCGAGATCTGGGTCCAAGTCTGATTCCAAGTTTAGGGTTTCAGCCCTTCTATAACCATCTCAAAAAGTGGCTTTTGGTTTGGTAACAATGGCATAAAGTTTGACTAGTCTGTGAGTTTAAGAAGAGCGTAAAGACTTCACAAGGGTTTTAGTATGAGTATGTTTTCTACTACTCTTGGCAAATACATAAAATCACTAAAACTGCTGGGGGGGGGGGGCGGGGAGAGAGAGGGAGGGAGGGAGGGAGAAGTGTCGGTGGGAAGAGGCATAGTCATTCATTCAACAAAATTTCCTGAGTAGTACTGTGGAACATACCGCGTTAGGTACTGTAGTACTAGAAATAGAACAAGATACACATGGAGCTTAAAATCTAGCAGGGCAAATACATTAAGCAGATATAGTTGTCTTAAGTGCCATGCAGGAGGATCTTTAAAACTAATACCATAACACAGAGATCCAATCCAAACTGACTTGGGAAATTACTGAAGGACTCTCAAAACAGGGAGATTTAAGGTAGGACTGAATTAGAAATGGTAGATAGGCAAAACAAGAAGTGGGTTGCAGAAATCTTCACAGGATCTTTTCTCCCTCATGCCACCGTCTTCTGCACTAGCAGATTACACAGTTGTGCCTGGGATGTGATCAGTATCAGCCCACTCATTTGTATATCTCCCTAAGACCTTCCCAACTAGCTCAGAGTGAGTTCTACACTACAAGGGAGGTCTAGGAACCAATATTTTGAATACAAATAAAATAAAATAGTCCTTGGAAAGTTTAAATTCTTTTCCCCCCAAACTAAACTTTGGCAAACACATCAAATGTAGCACCTCTTACCTTTAAGAAAACTTCAACATTTAACTTAATTTTTATTATGGTTTTGAAGTCTATAAATCTCCATTGTACATTTTCCACAGAATGCATTTTAATTCCATTGATATTAAAGAAAGTACACGAAGCACTCTGGCCCACTAGATGGAGAAATCAGAATGGTGCGGAAGTGTGGCCAGGACTCAGAGTTTCCATTCTCTTCCAAGGGAAACCAAATGAGAAAAATAATACATCATAAAAGTCAGAGTTCTGAGCGTAATTCTGGAAATAGGGAGGAAATAGGATATCTCATTTTTAAAAAGTGTGCCTTGAATTCCCAGCTGAACCTACAAGGTTATGCAGAGTACACCCTATCACCTTTCTAATCAGACTTAGCCAATGGCTCCTCCTGGGGTTCACTGAACACTCAAGTAGGCATTTAGAGAAACCAAGTTAGGTGCCTTTGTAAGGATCATGAGTTAGGTTCGTCAGTCAGCTGTTTAATATAGACCCTCCTCTACCCGAACTTTAATCTTCACAAAGTTTTTTCATCTAAATTGTCCCAGACAAATGTTTCCCCTGCAGGTCTCCGAGGTAACTGTGATGCGGTGTTGGTGTTGTTGATACTAGGTAGCAAAACGAAAGTCCTGCCTTAACCAGCAATAGGTTCTATCAGAAAATCTTAACCAAGCCCCGCACAGGAGAATTACGTAGGCAACTTTCAAAGCATCTCCACCTCCATGTCCCAGTGGCAGAGACTCTGATTTAACTCGTGTGGAGTGGCACCTGGGCAGCAGGAGTTTTTAAAAGCCTTCCCAGGTTGGGACGCCTGGGTGGCTCAGTTGGTTAAACGTCTGACTCTTGATTTTGGCTCAGGTCATGATCTCAGAATTGTGAGAGGGAGCCCTGCGCGGAGCCCCAAATAGAGCCCCACATAAAGCCTCACGTCCAGCCCTGTGTCCAGCTCCAGGTCAGGCTGAGAGTGCAGTTTGCTTAAGGCTCTCTTTTTCTGCCCCTCTCCTGCTCTCACCCACACAGACTCTCTCTACCTCTCTGACTCAATACAATAATAATAATAAAAATAAAAGCTCTCCCAGGTAATTCTAATGTATAGCTAGGTCTTTACCAGTTCTAGGTTTCAGTTTTCTCATTTGTAAAATGAAATGATTCCTAAAGCATTTAATTTAATTTAATTTAATTTAATTTAATTTAATTTAATTTAATTTTATCTCATTTCATTTCATTTCTTTCCTTTTCTTTAAGATAAATGGATAAAAGTTACAGGTGTGGTTGTGATTTGGACATTTTCATGTTTATTTTAAATTTGATGAATGCTTATTATTCATTAACTGATGACACTGAGCTTGAGTTAAGGTACATACTACTCCATGTTCTATCTTCTCTTTCTCCTGGGACTCAGTACGCACAGTAGTAGCTAATATTGAGTGTGTGTTTGTGCTGGGCACTGTGTAAGGCAGTGCTACTCAAAGTATGGCTGGCAGACCAGAGCATGCAAACTGTTACCAGTGACAAAATACATACAAAAATGAAAATGGCCTTTGAAGTAATCTGAGCTTCTATTGCATATATATTTGCCTTTATTTATGTATAAAGAAAAAAGAAAACAGTGTTGTGTATATATATTGCCTGTGTATGTGTGTGTGTATGTATGATTTCTAATAATTCATTTTATTGCATTTTTTTAAGTATCCTCCACAGTTGTTTGGGAATTTAAAAATCCTCCAAAACTTCAGCATAGACAGTTTGAGAGGCGGTGGCAAAAAGTCCCTATGGCTATTCTAACTGAATCCTTGCCACTAATTTCTTTAAAAATATTTTTTTAATGTTTATCTATTTATTTTAAGAGATACAGAGAGTGCACGCATGCACACACACACACACACACACACACACACACACACAAGCTGGGGAGGAGCAGAAAGAGAGGGAGAGGGAATCCCAAGCAGGCTCTGTGTGAATAGCACAGAACCTGAGGTGGGGCTTGAATTCACGAATTCTGAGATGATGACCTGAACTGAAACTAAGAGTTGGACACTCAACCAACGGAACCATCCAGGTGCCCCCTTGCCACTAATTCCAACGAAGCAATTGACTTTTTTGTAACTGAGGAAGCTGAGGATTAAAATAACTTGCTTAAGGTTGCCCTTTTCGTAAGATCTGTAGGACTTGAAGCCAGGAAGTGTGGACCCGGAGCCTAGAGCCAGAGGGGTGGGAAGGGTGTGGAAGTGAGCTCCATTTGATATGGGCAGGGGAAGTGTGGCTGTGAAGAAGAGTGTCAGTGCTGGGGAGGGCCACTTTCACACGGTGTGACCCAACATGTCCTCTGAGTCAGTTTTATCCTTTATGCATAATTAAAATCTCCCCAGCCTTGTGAACATTAGTTAAGCTCCTATAATGAGTTTGAAATTTGAATTGTCTGGATATTTATGAAACCAAACCAGAGTGAAATAAAAAGAGACTTTTTGAAATTGGGAGAGTGGCCTTTCGGTGGCAAGTTTGAGATTTTTTTCTGCCATCAGCAAGATAAAATTAGTTAAAGAAAGTAAAGAAGTTATTTTTCTGCATACTTTGGTTATCTGTTTGTTAAATTTGAAGCCTGCTCAAGATATGTTGTGGGCCTCTTTTATCCTCTCTTCATAATCTGGGCAGAAAGAAATAGCTTTTTGGAAAAGTTTCTAAGACTCCTGTCCTGGGAAAAACAGACATTGTACCCTAACATATTTTCCTATTTCCCCTCCAGAACTTTACTTTCTATTCAAAAGATGTAAGATAAAAATTATTGAATTTCCTTTTTTAAAACTTATTTTAATATATTTAATTTAATATTCAATATATTTAATGTACTTTAACATATTGAATATTTTTAATATTTAAATAACATGTTAACTATCATAAGTGGTAATAAAGTACGAACAATTAAATCCAGCCATTTTTGTCTTACATATATTAGATCATTGGTAAAAATCAAGTATTCTCTCCTAGAGCATAAAATACTTTAGATTTGGTTTATATACACATTTTTAGAAACTTACCTATTATGTAGAGTGGGATGTACAGTAAAACCTTGGATTGTAAATAACTTATTCTGTGAGTGTTCTGCAAGACAAGAAAACATACCTAATAAATTTTAACTTGATAAACGAGTGATGTCTTGCAAAAGGAGCAGTACGTGATGCCAAATGTCACATGATCACAACTGAGCCAATGGTTCTCTTTCTCTATTGCTGCAGAATGGTGGGTGATCATCTCCCATGCTCAGATGCTCAGTCTCAGGCCACGGCATTTGGCAGAAATCAGTGATTTTTCAGAATGTTGGAAGATGCACACAATTGGCACCAGTGTATTTTTTGTCACTTCAAAGCACCCGTGGACAGTCCTTTGCTTTGCCATACAAGAGTAAGCTTAGGAATGCTTTGCTTCATTCTAGGTCAGGCTGCCTGCAGATATAGACCCTTTCCTCTGCTGTCTTATTGCCAGTTACATCAAATACAGTATATGACAAGAGTTTATTAATACTGTACAGTAGTCAACCTCCGTGCGAGCATATACAATGGTCCTCATGCAGAAAAAGATTCCATTGAGCCAATAGATAGCAGTGATTCCATTAGTGATAGTGAAAGTTGTCCTACACAATAACCCTGCTCTCTCTTGTCTCCCACACACCAGTCATGAAGGTTTTCAAAGGTAAGTGCAGGTTAATTTATTTTTCTTTATATATTTTTTTTATTGTTTTGTATGACATTATAGTATTGTAGTCATTTTTATATGAATATGTTTGGGTTGTGGAATGAATCATCTGAGTTTCCATTATTTCTTATGGGGAAATTCACTTTGATATACAAGTGCTTTGGGATTATAAGCATGTTCCAGAAAGAATTATGCTTGCAAACCAAGGTTTTACTGTATTTAGATTTCTAAGAGCATTAAGAGGGGGACGATTAGAAAATTTTAAGTGGCATTTGAGTACAATTATGGAAATATGGAATAAATGTGGAATTTCAGAACCAGGAGAGCTGACCTCTGCATTTCTCCTAGGTGTGGACACAGCAAAACATGAAAATCACCTTGCCTTGATTTGTAGGGTCCCAGTGGCCCTCTCTACATAGTGTTTGCCACAAAGCACCCAGGCAGCACCCCTGAAATCTCCACAAGTAATGGTTTCAGGCTTGAGTACTATCTTTTAGTCACTTTGAAGATAGTCTACTATCTTTAGTGGACTAAAGTCCACTAAATTTTATAATAAATTCATTTAGTTGATGAAAAGTCCACTTAATTTTATAATAAATGCTTGCTAGTTCCTTGCTAAGTATGAGGAAATGAATACGCTGGTGATGGACAAACAGTGATTCAGTGAGGTGCACAGGAAAGAGCATGTGCAAAGAATAGGAAGCACTTAAGCGAAGTGAGTGGCCCTGCCTTAGGGTGTGGCATCTCTGCTGGGAGTCGGTCTCATGAAGGTAGGATTTGAAATGAGAGGACTTAGTATTCCCTTCTCAATTATTTACTAAGCATCTCCTTAGAAAGCCTGCCACGTAATTCACTGCTTAGGGGGCGTAAGAAACGGTTCTCACCTTCATGTGAGGCAGAATCTTTTCTTTATGAAGAAAGAATTCTAAAGCACCATGAAAAGCATGAAGACCCCACTTCCTCATAAACTGCTTGGAGAGGAAGGAGGAGGAAGTGACCAACTGCTGTGGCCTTGGGCAAACCAAGGGTGAAAACGGGGAGAGTTACTATACGGTTGCACAGCAAATCAAATGAGCTAGGAAATGTGTAGGAACTGCTTTTAAAGTGTAAAGCAGTGTTTTTATGTTTATTAATCACCTTAAAACATCTGTTGTAGCCTACAACATTCCCATAGGTATCCACAATTAGCCATGGCTGCGGGAGGCAGAAGGTTGTGCTTCCCTTGGGATGGTGTATATTGCGGGGGTGGGGGGCATGGCCCCTGACATCCACACAACCTGCAATGATTCAGCAGCATAAAGGATTTCCCTTGCTCAGTGTGGTCCCACCATTGTAAATCCCTGCACCTTGTGCTGAATATTGTTCCCTCTCCTAGGAGTGATTCCCTTTACCATTTATCTCAGTCAGCTTGGGCTGCCATAACAAAACTTGTGCTGAATATTGTTCCCTCTCCTAGGAGTGATTCCCTTTACCATTTATCTCAGTCAGCTTGGGCTGCCATAACAAAACTGGTGACTGGAAAGCCCACGATAAGATGCTGGAAGATTTAATTCCTGGTGAGAGTCCTCTTTCTGGCTTGCATCTGGCCACCATGTCTTCATATGACAATGAGAGAGAGAGAGAGAGAGAGAGAGAGAGAGAGTGTGCTCTGGCCTCTCTTCCTCTTATTATAATAAGAGAGAGCCCCACTCTCATAATCTCATCCAAACCAAATTGCTTTCAAAGGTTCCCACCTTTAAATACAATCACATTGGGGAAATGCTAGGACTTCAGTATTTGAATGTTGAGGGAACACAAACATTCAGTCCATAACGTGTTTCCAGTGTTGCACACATCCTTCAAGACTTGCAAGCATCTTATCTCTAAAAACTTTCTTTACCCATTCAAATAGAATTGATCATTCTCATTTTGCCCCACCAGTGAAATTGCTACATCCATCTCCGTATCTGATCGTTATTGACTCACTTAATGTTTATTGTGATTATCTTACAGAAAATACTCTTGTGTTTTACACCTTGGTCATTGCTCCTAGCACCATCATTGTGCATGCAGGCTAAGCAGTTAATACGTGTTTATGGAATGCATATTTAAGTCAATGGAAACAAAATGGCTTTACTAGATAGTAGCCAAAAGGAGTGGGGGGAAAAAGCATATTACATAGGATAAGGGGTCCATCGTCTGTTTATCAATCATAATAACTCATGAAAATAGGATTGGGAGAAAAATCCCAGGAGTTTTTCTTGAAGAGAAAGCCTTGGAAATATACCAGGAGAAAGTTCTGGGAGGTAATGTCAGGATAACATTTGGACCAACGACACCTAGCTAGATTTTGAACAGGATTGCAGATTACCTTTCAGTACTAGGTGCTCTTGCTAAATGAATGTATTTTTATTTCAAATTCCAATATGTCTCCCATTTGGAGACATTTTGATTCACTGGGTGTTCAATTTACAAATACCTCAAGAAACAGCTTGCTAAATTTGCCCAAAGCTGCTTTTTGTGTTTCTCCACCTGCAATTCATATCACTGAAATAAGTACTACCAACAGTTTGAGCTCTATTTGGTGTGGTCCCAGAATATAACTGTTCTAACAGGGCCCTGTTGGACTGTCTATAGTTCAACACTTTTTATTGGCAGCTAAGGGAAAGAATGTAATCGTCCAACTACCTCCTGCCCACACCCCACTCTTTTCACCCTTTCCAACAATCAGCCTGCTGTAACAGTTCAGTGCTAGAATAGGAAAATATTGCAACTTATCCAGGCCATCTGATGAAGAAGCGAGGAATACTGTGTGAGATGTGAATGGGACAATGCCTCAACCCCTGACATGAGAAGGATCAGGCCAAGAGGAGAATTTGGCAACGGGGATGTGGCTTTCTTGGAACATGTTAGAATTTCCAAGAAACAAATTAAATGTGATTTAAGGAAAATGGGTGTGTTCCTCCAATCTAGACATAAAAAGAAAATTGCAACCAGGGTTCAAGACTGGGGATGGGCCTCATGGTGGGCTCCACACAAGTCATCACGTTTCCCATCAAGATCGCATGCAGAATGTCATTCTAGTGTGTTTTTGTTTATTTGTTCAGATGTGTTTTTTTTCCTTTTTTTTTTTTTTTTGTCTGTTTTGCTCCATAGCTTGAGACTTTCAGGACACGGATTTCAGGCTCCAATACCAATTAATGTGCAGAAGTCAGGCAAAATGAAAAGATTTTATCTTTTTCTAAATTTCTAAATTAATGTCAGCAAGAGGCTGACATTGGCCCCACTTGTGGCCTGTGCTATTATGGCCCTAACATAGCCCTCATCCCCCACTTGGCTGATACAATTACTGATTAACCTGCCTTCCAAATTTCCTCTCTCTCACCATTTGGCTCACTTGACCTACAGACTCAGCCTCATTTCAGGCAGTGGATGACCCATCCTTCCTCAGTGGGAGGGGTTAAAAGGTGCCTGAGTCTGCCCTATTTGTTAGGAGCCTCTCTGATTCTGTGCTCTGCTTCTGATTACGGACTCTCACTCCCATCTTTTTCTTAATAATCAGCCAACATGGTGCTGTTTCTGAGCCCAGAGCCTCCTGGCTGCAGGACAAGCTGCCAGTCTTTTATGATCCTGACTTCCTGGTACTACTCGTTCAATCACTGCCCAAATTGTCTGCTGTCACCGAAGACCCTGAAAACCTGCTCTGCTTGCTTCCTCCTTTCAGTAGTCCCCCTTCTCGCTCTGCTGGGATCAGTCGTTAAGCTACAACCTCTTTGCTGGTGAGACTCTGGATGCCTGGTTTTAGATGGTCTGCTGGCAGCCCCTGAGTAATCTTTCTAACATGTTAGAAAAAGCAGAGGAGGAGGAGCACCTGGGTGGCTCAGTCGATTAAGCGTCTGACTTCGGCTCAGGTCAGGATCTCATGGTTCCTGAGTCCAAGCCCCTCACTGAGCTCTGTGCTGACAGCTCAGAGCCTGGAGCCTGCTTCAGAGTCTGTGTCTCCCTCTCTCTCTGCACCTCCCCTTCTCATGCTCTGTCTCTCAAAAATGAATAAATGTTAAAAAAAATTTAAAAAAAAGAAGCAGAGGAAATGCTCCCTGCTTCTCCTGTGAATGGCATAAAGGGAGGGAAAGTTGCAAGAAGCAGCCACAGAAAAGGTTGTGTGGCAGCACCTTCAGTGCAGAATGAATGCTATGTCCTGGAATTTGAAGGAGAAAAGAAGTTTCCTAGTTTTTCTCAATGCAGAGCAGATCAAGGAGATGCATGGGTCAGCATTTACCAACAAGGGGCTACTTTGACAGTAGAGAGAACTACTGACCCCAGGGTGGGTGGGTAGGGGGAAGCTAAAATCCCTTTAGTCTATGTCCAATGTCACTATGATATCTAACTACGTCTCCAATTTATCACTATTATTGTGGCTAATTCTTTTTTAAAAAATGGATGCTCATGGTACAAATTCAAGGAGATCAAAATTGTGTAAAATGAGAAGTTAAATTTTCTATCCTACCCATGGCCACCCAAGATATGTACTTTTTTTGAATGTTTCCATGAATGTGCATTGTTTTTATAATTAAAATGTATATTTTAACACAAATTAGATACAAATGTAATATAAGCCCCTTCATTTTCCTGCAACTTCTTTTATTTTAAAAATTAATATATTTTAAAATATATTTTAAAAATTATATTTATAATAAAATTATAAATGCCTTAAAAAGATATGGACATCTTTCTACATTAGCACCCATACTGTTTACTGAACACATTCTTTTTAACAACTGCATAGTATCCCGAGATCTGGATAATCCAGTCTACCAACATCCTTTACATTCTAAAATCAGAAAACTATAGAAGAAAATAGAAACCATAATTTGTCTGGAGATAAGCTGTACCAAAGGCTAAAATAGCTGGGTCAATCTGCAGCTTTGGCTGGCCCCTGAGAGGAACAAATGATTGAAAGAATGGTTCAAGAAAGGGCCAAAGACTTTTAATAAAGCTAAGTAAGAGGAGAGTAAGTTTGAATTAAAGACCAGAGAGGGAAGGGTGTGATAGATTCACATGGCTTGTTGGTTCATGAAGAAAGGATCCAGGTTCTTTTCGAGTGGTTTGGAGGTTGGGAACAGAGTTCATTCTCCCAAGGAAAGCTTTCAGTTCAAAACCGGGAAAGGATGATAAAAAAGGGGTTAAGTACCACACGATTTTCTTTTAAGTCATGATCAAAATGATGCCATCCTTTATAAGAAAAACCAAGGCTAGACTTTATAGATGCATCAGCAAAGCATTTTCTCCAGCATATCATTTCTCCAGATGTCAAAACCCTGAGTTTTTCTATTAGGCAAGATTTTGAAGGGCACGACTGTAGTATTTTGTGTTTAAAAATCTTAGAAAGAAGAATATTGCATTGAAAGGAGCAGACAGCATATGGTACCTTTTTGTTTTTACAGCAATCCTGCATGAATAGAAGTGTGATGGGTGCTCCATGGTACCAGACACCCCTGGAGCTTGGCTTAGGCAGAGTGCTCTGGAGAGTTCTCTGTTATCAGCATAGATGTGGATTGTATGAAGGGAACAGCTGACTCTGGCAGGGAGGCAGCCAACAACGTTTTGTTTCATCACTCCATGCCTTCAGATCTGTTTTGTTTGCTGCTTATTGTCACAACTGACCTTCTGGCTGGAACAGAATGTCTAAATATGTCTTGTGAGGGAACTTCTAAGAGAGAAGCCACCAGGAGAGCACTTGCAGGGAAGTAGTTTCATTCGGAAATCTGAGGAAGAAGGGAAATGGTTTCAAAAAAGTTTAAGTCCAGAGTGAGTAGCTTGCCAAAAGATAGACACTGTGGATGAAGTAAGAGCTTTGCTCCCATAAGGATGGGAAAACGGATGCTTCATCAGGAAATAAGTAAGAAGTTGCTGACAGGGTGAGATACTGTCAACTGCAAGCAGATTCCTTTTATAGGACCCTACTTCTCATGATAATTCTGAGCAAGGGCACTGAAGAAACTTTCACCTTGCCACTGTTTTGGCAAGCCCTGTTTCCATGGAGAGCTTGAGCATTGCCACGACCAATTTCCACTCAGTTATCTCTAAATACAGGGAAACATTCATCCAGAATCTTGAGAAACCACAAAAATGGATATTTCATCAAGTAGAATTTTCCTCCATGTTGATTTCAAGTTTTGATGGTTCTGGGCTTGTTGTTTGACACATGTATGTAGTTCTTTGGTGCACATTCCATGAAAGTAGGAAGGACTTCAAACCTGGGCTTTAGTTAAAAAGGAAATTGACTGATTCCGGACCAGTTGTTGAGTTCTAGGTAAAACTGCCACACAGACCTGGTTTGATTCATTTTATAAAAGAGAAGATGCCTCAGGGAAAAATAAATGCCTTAATTGCCTGGGAGATTCAAAATTGCATCCACTGCTGAGCACTGTCCAGCCTTTTGGCTTGTTTCTGGTGAGCCTGTTTAAGTAATGTGGCTTTATTTAATTTGGCATAACTTTCTGTTATTACTGAACAAGAGGGAAGTTAAGCTTTTGATAAAGAAATATCATATTATATTCTGGGAATATTCAAATGTCAGTGAAAAAGAAGAAATGTAGGTGGTGTTGACAGTAAAACTCTTCACATTTTACTCTTAAGAACATGGCTACCATTCATTAAGCCAGGGGTGCCATGGAAAATTTATGGACTTTGGATTTATATAGAACAACCAATTCCAAGTTGTATGTATTTCTTCACTCTCCAAATCTCTATTTCTTCATCTGTACAGCAGTGTTTGTTACAAATGGTGTGGGTGTTAATCACCATAACACTTACAACATGCCTCACAAATGGCAGGGGCTCAAAATGTCTTAGTTTACATTCTTTCCTCTTCTCCCTGCCTTCCTTGGCAGGTTTTTTCCTTAATAAAAGAAAAGTTCTATAGCAATCAATCCTGAATATTTAGGTCCTCTTCCCTTCAAAACCAGAATAAGATATAGGAGTAAAATGTCTTCCTTTATACTGATTTATGAAGTCAATTATTGCTGACATGAGAGTGGGGTAGAATTGTTCAGTTTTTTTATACATGATAGAGATATTATAACTTCATACAGGGTAGCACAGGTGTTAAAGGTATATGATTTGGACTTCAGAAGTTTGAGTCCAAACTGGGGTTAAGTGACTTGTCCAAGGTCAAACACACCATCTGTGTGACCGTGGATAAATTATTTAGCACAAACATGCATCCATGATTTGGGAGAAAACTTATACCACTGCCATCACTAAGTGGTCATTTAATCAAAAACGTTTACTGTTCTAGGCACAGAGTTATGAAGAGGACAGAAACAAATCCTGCCTTTGCTGGGGTTAACACATGACGGGGAAGGGATGGAGAGAAGCATGCAAACTAATGAATACAAAAGATAAATTCCAATAGCACTATGTTCTATGAAGTACATAAAACAGAGTGATGAGATGGAGGGTGAGTGAGAGAGGGAAATGGCGTGATCTTTTAGTTAGGATGGTTCAAGAAGGACTCTCTAGAGACACAACACTTTGAGCTAAAACCCAAGTGGTGTACAGGAAAGAGGCAGTCTTGTGAGAAAGTCTGTGGTAGAGAGTTTGAGAAACACCAGGTGGAATGGCAATGAGTTAGCAATAAGGTTCAGAGCTGACCGGAAAGAAAGCTAATGTAAGTAGGGTGCTGAGGAAGCTGAAGAGATGGGCAAAGGGAAGATTATGGAGGACTTTGTAGGCCATAAAGAGTTAGAATTTACTCTAAAAAATTCTTTTAAGCAGGTTGATCGATCAGATTTACACATTTACAAGATGACTCTAGAGAGAGAACAAGAGAATTTTTCCATGGTCAAATAAACTAGGAGCATACCATATCCTATAGTAACTTTCTGTGTATTCATAATACCCATATCTCGGTTGGTGTCAGAGTGTCCATGAAGGGCCAAGCAATATTGGCTCAGCACCACCTTCCATGACTTATGGAAAGTTCAGTGTTCACCCCAAGTCCTTGGTGACTTCACAAATGGCTTATATTTTCACAGTCACTCTTGGCAAAGACCCTCCCATCAAAAGTGGAGACAGTTCCCCTACCCTTTGAACCTGTGTTACAGTTGTTAACTTGCGTTTACCAACAGAACTCTGGGGAATGGTAGTGCGCCAGTTCAAGATTAGGCTTCAAGAGATGTTGAGTGTTTCTGCTCTGTCTCAGAGCCTTGTCAATACCAGGTGAATGTACAAGCCTGGTCTAGTGGGCTGGAGAATGAGAGGCTGCATGCAGCAGAGCTGAACCATCCCAGTTGAAGCCATCCTACATGAGCCAGCCTCCAGCTGACCAAGCAGCTGACTGATACATAAGCTAATTGATAAAGCTAACTGATGCGTAAGGCTTTTGTGTAGCACAGATTTCACTCATCTTTCAGGAGAGATGGGTTTTACTCATCACATTAACTCAACTGTTTTTAAAAATGCTGTGCTGATTGTTCATCACCCCCACCTCCACCAACTCCTCATTATCAGGAGGGCAATCCTCCAAACTTCCTTTTCTCCAAAGTCCATGCATCTTCGAATGCAGAGCAATCTAGTTCTTGCCAACCCTTGCCACCAAATCCAAATAAGGATTTCACTCTGCACATCCAAAGAGTCATTTCTGCACCCCATTAGCTCTGTTCTTCTGAGTCTCATGCCTCCTCCCTCACTACAAGCTCCTTCAAGGTGAAGAGAGAATCTTTTACGATGCATTTCACCACTGATGGGATTTATGATACTGAGGGCACCATTGAATGCTTTACACTTAAACACTTCAGTTACATTTCTATTACACATGTTAGCATTTTAAATTCTCGGAGAAATTCTACCAGAAACACTCGGGTTTCACTTTGTTTAGCCCAACATCTCATAGTCCTATGCCCAACAAATATTCTTTCCCCTGTGTGTATGTGTGTGTGTGTGTGTGTGTGTGTGTGTGAGAGAGAGAGAGAGAGAGAGAGAGCGAGAGAGCGAGAGAGAGAGAGACCTTCGATTATCCTGCTAAACGACCCTTTCTTACAAACATGGAAAATGCTTCTCCTTGAATCTGATCCTCCCTTACTACCCGCACAAATATTACTTTGGTAGGCTGTGTATTCCTCACATAGGCCATGATCATTTCTGCACCTTTCAATCACTCCACGTAGGGAAGGCCCACTCTCCAAAATGTGTTCTAACTCTGATGTCTTCCAAGCAGTAATTCTCTACTGTTTCAACTCAGACCAGCCTCTTATTTCTCTGGTCTCTTGTACTCTTGTTCCGCCTCCCCCCCACCCCCACTCATTTAGATGTCCTCATAGAATAACACATTACTTTTTCCAGGCTGATTTCCATAAGTAAACTACGAGAGTATAAGCTTCTTCAGGAAAGGGACACTATTACACACTTTTGTGTATTCCACTGTGCTGGACATAGAGCAGGTCCTAATAATCTATTTGTTGTATTGAGCTGATAATAAAATAATGAGAATAACTGTTTTATTGAGCATTTTATATGTGCCTGGCTCTATATGAGCACATTATATACATTATCATATTGCATTTAAAAAAAACTTATAAAATATTATCCTTATTTTACAGATGAGAAAATTAATATTCAGAGAAGTGATCAAATTTGCTATTAAATGACCAAGTCACAAATCAGACCCAGATCTGACTCTTAACTCTGCTGCCATATTGGCCTCAATTACATTTATACCTATGTTAACCAAATTTGAAGACATCACACATAACCACAGATGTCTGCACTTACTTTGATAGACATGATAAATGTGTATACTGCTTATTGAATGATCAGAAGTTGCAAGCTTGAGATTTCGCTCACATTTCCACCCAGTCACAATGACCATTTTCTATCACAGCAGACCAGAGAAGCAAGGTCACTGTGAGATAACAAGAGAAGCCAAAAAAACAAAAGAAAATAAAACACACACACACACACACACACACACACACACACACCAGGACAGAATTAGGGTAATCATTAAAATCATTAAAAGAAGCATTAGGAGTTTGTGATGAGCCATATCGAGGAGATTCATAGCCCACAAGCCCAGCACACTGAGCTATATTTGCTATAATTATATTACAGATGATTACAGTTTGCACATTTATTGTATTACACTTTGAGATCATGTACATCATTTAAGTAAGGAAAGTTTTTTAGGAATGATATTAGTTTCAGTCTAAATTTAATTTTTGAAAAGTAAACAATGCACAGTACATCTAAGCCACAGTTAAAGCGAAAGTCTTAGCTTTGTACCTAACAACATATCTTCTTTGAGAGCTTAAAAATCCAGCCTCCCATAACACCCCCACCTCAGAAACTGATCTTGATTCAACTGTGGCTCTGACACGCAGCTCTTTAATTTAGTTTTTTGCTGACAGCTGCCTTCAATTTTTGCCTGTTTATGGAAGTAAATTAAAAGAACACACTGTCTGTGATCCAGTGGCTCTTTGTGGTGGAGTCCTATTCAGTTCCTAAATCAAAACCCAGATAGTTGTCAGGAGAACTAATCCTTATGTAAACATGATTGCCTTTGCAGGCCAGAGCTCGCAGAGGCTCTGAGAAACCTATAGGAAGTATGCCACTTTCCCAGGTACTTCAAGGGTCAATGTCTTTGTTATTTCAGTTTCTAAATAATGAATTTAGAACAATTCACATGGGGTTCAGAAGCTTCTGATGGTCTGAGCGGTGGTCTTTGTTTATGCACACGTGAGAGCCCCCATTCTTCAGCGATTGCAAGAGCATCCATCTGGCATCAGTACTTATGAAACGCGGGGGACAAATACCTGAAAAGAGGCCTCCAGTAAACTTTAATTCATGTAACTTCCCTCCAATTCAAGAATGCTTTGGTAAAAGATAGCATTAAGTCTCATGAAAGGAGACTTGATTTTAAGTATAAATAAACTGACAGTATTGCATATGCTATTTCTAGTTTTTCTAAGCAAGTGGAAAAAAACAAAACCTAATTTTACTGGCAGTGGAAAGGCACTTATTAAAACTATATAACTTATTATATGTTCTTTAAATCTTCAAATCCAGGCCATACTGGATCTTCAAAGCATCAGGCCATACTGATTGTTTCTTCTCTTTGGGATGTTACCTTCTTGGAAATATTTGAAACAATCACTGAGAAATTTCCCCGGGAATGTCATGCTGCTTTATGGGGTGTGAACAAGGCAGCATGTTGCTATACAGTTGTTAGAAGTATAATATGATCTTGTGAGCTGATTAAGGGCAAGAAGGATATTTTATCACTTCTACAAAGAATAGTGACAGCCTTTGGGTGTTTTTTGTGGGTAATTCTAATCTCAGTGTAAAGCATGATAAAATGTTTATGCATGATGATATTTTATCTCAGAAGTGGTTGCATTTCAGTAGAAGTGGACCATAATTTTGCTTTTAGACTTGAAAGAGTTTGGATATTCCACTTAGCTAATTGCAAATACATTCCTGAAGTACAAAATACTGTTAACTCTTACCCTTTTTAGAAAAGAAATTCTGAGTACATTAGCTTAAGAAGGGTTAATATGTTACTCCTTAAGACAATGTTGTGCAATAATACTCAAGACATAGATAAGATAAGGTATGATATAGACCATCCAGGCATACAATGGTTTGACTGGCGATGGTGTGAAAGTTATGTGGATTCAATACAAACCATACTTAAAAGTTTGAATTTGTATTTTTTCCTGGACTAGAGATATGGGGTATGATCCTCTCTTGTGATGCTAGGCAGTGGCAGTGGGACGCAGCTCCCAGCCAGCCACATAGTCATGAGGGCAGACAATGCATACGCTGACAACCATTCTGTATCCATACAACCATTCTGAGTTTCACTTTCAGTACAGCAGTCAATAAATTACATGAGATATCCAACACTTTGTTATAAAATTTGTGTTCAATGATTTTGCCCAACAGTAGGCTAATGTGAGTGTTCTGAGCACACGTAAGGTAAACGAGGCTAAGCCAGGATGTTTGGTAGATTAGGTGTATTATTAAATGCCTTTTCAACTTAACAATGTTTTCAACTTATGATGGGTTTATTGGAACTTAACACCTTCAGAAACCAAGGAAGATCTGTATATGTTTTTCTGGGAGAGAACTCCCATGGGCTCCAAGCAGACAGTACAACATGACCAAAGTTCCTGAGATGGGGAGGAGGAACTGGAAAGAGGCTGGTGTGTTTGGAGCCGATGAGTGAAGGCAAGAGTGGCATGAACTGAGACTGTACAGGTAGGCAGTGGTCAGGTGTACAGCAATGAGAAGGACTTCAGAGCCTTTTAAAAATGAAATGGGAAACTAAGAAAGAGTTTTAGGCAGATCCCTCTGACTGTTCTGTGGCATAGAAGAAGGCAAGGGGGTTGAGGGAAAACAGCTAAAGAGCCTTTTTCAGTCATCCTGAGGAGATATAAGGGTGGTCAGTGTGAATGGAGGGATTCAAATGCTTTGAAATCTATTTTGGAGAGTCTGTATCATAAGTGTTATGCTAGGAAGGGGAAATAAAGTGATAAGGTCAATAGTCTGTACATGTGAATTCTAACTTTCAAAAATCTCATCATCTACTTGAAGGGTAGATAATAAACAGAAAGTTGTACTTGAGAATGGTAAATGCTATTATAGAATCAAACGCAGGACACTTTGAAAAGCGTATGGAATAGGAAGCCAACCTACAGGAAAAACTACATCTAAGAAGTGTTGGCAAGGAATTGATTATCAACTAAAAAAGAAATTAATGTTTATTTATTTTGAGAGAGAGAGAGAGAGAGCAGCAGAGTCAGAGGGACAGAGAGAGAGGGACAGAGAGAGAGGATACCAAGCAGTGCAGAGCACAATGTGCAGCTCAATCCCATGAACCATGAGATCATGACCTGAGCTGAAATCAACAGTTGGATGCTTAACTGACTGAGCCACCCAGACGCCCCTGATTATCAATTTTTTGTTGAGAAACCTTTGTATGAGTGCAGTTGCAACACTGCATTAGAGAAACTCAGAGTTATTTCTATAGTCCATATCTATGAATTTATTGATAAGGAAACTGGCATTTAGAAAGGTTAAGTGTCTTGCTTCCGAATATACCGATGGATAATCACAAAATCACTTAAACATTTATTAACAATGACTTGTTCATGGTGGTAAATAAGAAACATGGTTCTTCAGCTCACCAAATTTTCCTAATTAAGATGGAGAGGTTGAAGATGACTACAAAGTTTCTTGCTTGAGCACCTGCATGGATAGCAGTGTCATTAATTAAAATAAGGAACATTGGTTGGGGTGCCTGGGTGGCTCAGTCGGTTAAGCGCCCGACTTCAGCTCCGGTCACGATCTCGCTGTCCGTGAGTTCGAGTCCCGCGTGGGGCTCTGGGCTGATGGCTCAGAGCCTGGAGCCTGCTTCCGATTCTGTGTCTCCCTCTCTCTCTGCCCCTACCCCGTTCATGCTCTGTCTCTCTCTGTCTCAAAAATAAATAAAACGTTAAAAGAAAAATTAAAAAAAAAAAATAAGGAACATTGGCAGGAACCATTTTTGAGGTGTCGGGAGTGCACAGGAGAAACAATAGATTCCATTTCAAGGTGTATGTGGATGTTCAAGTGGAAATATTAGTATGGACAATCATTTTAATAAAAGGCCAGTATCTAATAAAACCAGCTGAGTGACACCATCTCATTTCAATTCCTGTTTCAAATTAGAGCCAAAGATAATTTGTTTCCAGATAAAATAGCTCTTTTAAAAAGGGTATCATAATAGAAAGATGTATTTACACTTTCAAATGTACTAAGTACTCCCAAATCAAACTGGCATGGTTTTCCATCTCCTGGGAGCTTAAAAAGGCTTTTATTTTTTGCTTGTTTTCTTTCTTTAATTAGAGCAGCAGACACTGTACATTGTTTTAATCATTATTGAGGAACATGCATAGCGGAATTCACTGAGGAAAAGAAATCATTAATTATTCCTTTTTCCAGGATTGTTCTAGGTACTGGAATTGTTCAAAAAGACAAAACTTTGGATCTGCTGACCGTTCAAGTCAGCTCATTCCACATTCACGGAATGTGTTGCTGGATGAGGACACTTTGGTGGCAGGAGAGAAAACAGAGACATTGGTCTGTGACGTGGTAAGGCAGGTGTTAGGAACTTCAACTTACAATTTATAACCTTGATTAATTCGTTTGGTATAAGTTTGATTAAATAAGGCAGTCAAGGAATCTGAAACACACAACCAGAATCTCTGCGTTCAGATTCTAACTTTCCTAGAAGTGAGGCAAACCACAAGAAAAATTCATACCAGAGATTTGTCAAGTGAACACACATAAACCAACATAGCCACCACCGTCATGAGAAGAATCTTCTTGCAATGTTTTAGAAATAGCATAATTCAAGTATCCCTTGATCTAAAACATCAGGTTTATAAATCTTCTGAAATACAAATCGGGGGGAGTGGTTCCTTGGAGAGAGTGAAACTTCTGTTGGGTCATTGTGCTTTATTCTGATTGGAGGAAACCCTCGAGGGGAGGAAAGAGGAGGAGCTCCAGTTACTAGAATTAGCAACATACACTAAAATAAACCTTCCAGGTCCTTTTAGCCAAGTGAAGAGATTCAGATAAAAATCAGGGGTCTTCCCCATTGTAGACCTTGGATAGAAGGGATTACTTTTGAGGTGTTTATCTTCTCTCTCTCTCTCTCTCTCTTTTTTTTTTTTTTTTTTTTTTTTTTGAGATCACCTGGTGGAGAAATACAGATGTTCAAACTGTTCAAACTGATGGGAGCTGTGATTGGGCCAACTCCCAAAGAGGTGGAGGTGGTGGGGTAGGGGAAGGCTGGAAGTTACCCCACTTCCTTATCTTCTTTGGCATTTGGAATAAATGTATCAATCATAGCTCACAAGGGGTTTAGGACCAACACACTGAAACGCATCTGGTTATCATTCCCAAGGGAAATTAGCTCATGCCGTGCCATTATCCTGTCAAGAAATCAAAGGGCTCTTCTTGCATCAGAGACTTTGGTTTCCCTTTGTCCATTTTTTTTTGTGACCCTCACCTATGATTGGCTTGCAGTTGCTTTACAGCTATCACAACACAGTCCTTTTCTGGAGGCTGGCTTACTATAATCACTTCTCATTTTTATTGGGGTAGTCCCCCTACATATATTTTGAATTCACTTTATAGTTTAGTTTAATGATAATATATAAAATTGTTTATAGGGGAAGATATGTTACAGTTTCCAAGCAATCAACCGGAAATGGTATTTCTACCATACAACCTATTGGTGAATTGGTGATCCTTGTACCTAGTTAGCCTAACTTCCTATATGTTCTTCATCAACAATGTAATATTCCTGTGAAACAAGTAGTAGAGATACTAAGTAAGATGATGTGAATTAAGATAGATTTCTTCTGTAGAGTTCAGATTGGAAGTTGTCATTAAGTCATGTAGTCAAATTCTCTCATGTTATAATTGATCAAATTGCAGCTCAGAGACACATAGTTAGATTGATCATATAATTTATTGTTCACGATGAACACTCTTGGAGTGCTGGAGCTACAGGTATAAAATGGGGCAATGTGGGATACACTGCAACACATACCCTACTCATAATCAAACTT
Organism: Panthera onca; assembly: GCF_046562875.1. Taxonomy (NCBI): domain Eukaryota; kingdom Metazoa; phylum Chordata; class Mammalia; order Carnivora; family Felidae; genus Panthera; species Panthera onca. The sequence continues at coordinate 53,124,642 of NC_138356.1, read as the reverse complement.
GCCCAATGGGCTTTGTTAATGACAGAGATAATATCACAAGCCTGGAAAGCCTGAAGCTTTGTTCTTATATTACACCGAATGAGAAGAAATTTGATTCATGCAATTTGTAGAGATTTTTATCAATAAGTTACTCTCTCTCATCCTACATTAACATGAGAGAAAACAAATTTTCCATGTTAATTTAACTTTATGCCAAAGTTAATGCCCAAACATTTTTGTTAATGTTTTACTAATGATAAAGTTCATATGGATGATAATGACATTTATTAATTTTTAAAATTAAGATATAGACAGTATATTTGCTGCCATATTTTGAGTGGTTCTGAGACTCACATGGAGCTGCAACTTTTTGATAAAGTATACATCTATGCAAAATTGATTACCTTTTACAGAACATAAAATGAAAGTCAGCAAAATCAGAGGAAAACAACCATAGAGAAATACCTACTAAGTCATAGCCATAGAGCTTTCAAAATACATTTATTTAATGAGAAAATATATTTAAAAAGTGGTGAAACAAATTTATGTTAGAGTAATTTTATTGATGGATTCTAGCATAAACAGGGACAATATTCTAAGCTATCACACGATAGTCATCACATAAGCTATCACATAATTGCAATAGGTTACCTTTAAAGCAAATAAACTTGAGGTGATCTGAGTGTTGGACACTGGAAGAATAAGAATACCAGGATCATAGTCCCACTTTTTGGGATCCATTTCATAGACTCAAATCACTGACATTTAGCAATCAAACTTCAGCATTATTTTTCCTTCTTTTCAACTCCCTGGCTGATGGTGGCCAACAGAAAATAAGTATTTCCATTTCCTTATTAAAAAGACACTGTCTTACATTCTAGTTTTCACTGCAGGGAAGAAGTCAGATTCACTGCAATGGGAGTTCAAAGGTGAATTATAAAAGACATGGTGGAATTTTTGCCTTATATCAACATCCAAAAATAAATCTATTCTCTGGGAGATCAAATAGGTTCCTGGTAGCACAATTAAATTCTCTGTCTATGATAATCAGGTTGCTAACTAGATCCAGGGTGTTTGCTGTATAGGAAGTATACCTCTCACATTTTGACAATTACTGTTCAAATACCAACTTAAAAAAATCTCTATACTTCTACAAAACAAACAAAAACAAAACAGACAAACAAAAAACAAAGCAAAGTAAAACAAAACAAAATATCATTGCATTGAGTGAAAAGACCAAGGCTTAATAGAAGGGTCCCTTGAAACTGAAATATTCATAAGAATCACCTAGAGGGTATGTCAATTCTGGACCCCACCTCTAGAGATTCAAATTCTGTAGAGCTGGAAAGGAGGCCAAGATTCAGCACTTTTGAGAAGTACTGCAGAAGTTCCTCCTGCAAGGTGATTCTGTTGAAGGAGGTTCATAGACAACGGCTTGATTTAGAAATAGGTAAGTAACTACATAAGCTGGAAAATTTATCTGCATGTTCCCAACAATATTTGACCAGAGGTTTTCTGAGTTTTTGAATGCTATAGCAGATTTTTTGAATTCAGGTTCATGAATTCCAGGTAAATAAATATTTTAATAATTTATTTCATTAAATATCATTACATGGGAAAAGTAAGTATTATGTTTGTCTATTTTTTCATAGCATAAGAAGTGTGTGTGTGTGTGTGTGTGTGCATGTATATGTTGGGAAATTGAGAAATCTAAATACAATAATTAATATTTTATTCTTTAACAAAATTAATTTCTTGATAAAATTGGTTTGTATATAAAAAAGGAGTTGTTTAGACAAACTACTTTTTTCCCTGGTCTTCAAAATATGTTTTATCCTTAAAAATGTAGAAATTTAATCTGGTTTCTCTTTTAACTATATAAATATCTCCTCAAATAAGGATAACATTTAAAAGGATAATGGAAAGCAATAGAATATAATCTCAAGTAACTTTGACTTTTAAGAAAGAAATGAATATTAGTATAGATAGACCCAAACCAATTAATGAAAGTCCTGAGGGAAAGTTTTAGGAGCTAGGATTGTTTAGTCTAGAAGAGAGATGATTAGGGAATATTTTTTTTTATAGTGGCCAAGCCTAAAATATTTATGTGAGAAGACAGTTGACATTTCTTCATCTCAACTAGACAAAGAAAGTATGATTCTTGTGATCTTAAAAGCATTTGTTTATAGCTTTTCAATAAATATACCTTTTCCTGCATCTCCCTTCTTCTCCTTCATTTCTTGCTTTCCTTCTTCCCTTCCTTTGTGTGCAAGCAGAGCATCTGTTATATGCCAGGCACAAAGGAAATGAGGTTGGTTTAAGGTAGGTACATTGGTTAGGGAAGATTTCATGAAGAATGTTGGTTGGTTATTTTAGCATTTTGTAAGATATCTATGTATAAAATGACATATGGGATGGATTTCCCAGGTTTCTAAAAAAGACCAATTTCTTTGAGAAATTTAAGTCTAATTTTCAGTATGTTAATCTCCAATAAAAGAGTCTAGTAACATGATTCAATTTCAGGGTATAGAGTATTATAGAAATTATTAAGTCCAGAACAGTGGAGCAGCTACCAGAAAACTTTTCTTCTATTAAAAAAAAATAGTTTCACTGATAGCACTTGGAAAAGATTCTTAAGTCTACCTGGCAGGCTCCCTCCTCTCCCCAATTCTGTCCCGTTCTTTCATTTAATGATCAAAGAAAGATACTATTGACCAAATAGAGTGCCAAATCAGGTATCAGGATCAGGAGTATCTGATTCTAGTTTTTAGCAATTATTGATAAGAAACTGAATAACCTGCTTACCTGGTCTGAGTTTCATCTCTTTTTTCCTCTCCATCAGCCTTCCTGTAACATTTATGTGTCCCCTTTTTTTTCCTTTTTCTTTTTGAGAGAGAGAGAGAACTAGAGAGAGTGTGCGTGAGCAGGGGAGGAATGGGGGGGGGTGGAGAGAGAGAGAGAGAGAGAGAGAGAGAGAGAGAATCTCAAGCAGGCTCCATTCCCAGTGCAGAGCCCGATGTCAAGAGGCTCAATTTCATGACTTTCAGATCATGACCTGAGCCAAAATCAAGAGCTGTATACTCAACTGAATGAGTCACCCAGGTGCCCCTATGTGGTCCATTTTTAAGAAAGATTCATCTTGCATCTTGGGACTCATTTTAGTTCAGGCTAGGACCCAGAAATAGAGCATTCTACTAGGTGCACTGTTGAAAAATGGCTTCACGAGGCTTAAAAAGTCAAAAAGGTATAAAAGAATGACCACGGCTGAACTCAGTCCAAGCAAATATGCAAGAATGAAGTAGTGAAGAATAGTGAAAGGATGCCAAGAAGACTGATGGAGCATGTGACAGACAAGAATTATAATTAGGACTCAAGCAAAGTGGTGGTTGGCACCGAAAAATACCAGTGAGGCCCTGGAAGGGAAACTGGAAGACACAGGAACAAGGACAAGCCTTGCAGTCAACTGCGTCAAGCCTTAGGACTTCTAGGCAACAATTTGAATGAATCAGTAAATGTTTTTAATAAGAAGTGATATGCACACCTTAAGAATAACTATGTTGTATCTCTTTATAAATATAGAACAATTCTAGGTTTTCACTAACTGGAACTTCTCAGCTTCCACTTCAAGTCAACCTTTAAACACTGTCCACAGCCTCCATTTCATGTCATGTTTTGCCATCTAGTGGCTGATCATAGTATGAGGTAAAAGCTACTCAAACCCAAGCCGGTATTTCTGTATGTGTGGTTGAAAACCTGAGGCATTCAACTTTGCAAAACATTGGGGATTCTCTTTGCTCTTTTTATATGCTGCCTTTCTCTAAAGAGAATACATGATGCGTATACTTGGGGGTTGAAATTTCAGTTCATGAAAGGACTGAGCAAGTTTGAGAACAGAATCTAACAAAATTATATATATGTCTTCACTTACTAATTTTCTTAGCATTAAAAAAAATCACCTTTTTGGTATTTCTCTCTCACTCAAAGTTTACATAAATTGAAATCCAATAGATTTCTTCAATTGAGTCATTCAGGTTTGTTCATTTTATTATCATATGCTGAAACCAATCTGTCATTTAATTACGACCAATGTTGTAGGTCATTTTTCCCACACTCAGCCCAGCTTGTCTTTTCCCTTTGTGTCCCTTGTTTGTGAAAGAGGTATCACTTGACATTTTTGTATCATTAAAAGCAATCTATGGCTTGGGGTTCCTGGGTGGCTCAGTCAGTTAAGCGTCTGACTTCTGCTCAGGTCATGATCTCGCGGTCCATGAGTTCGAGCCCCATGTCAGGCTCTGTGGTGACAGCTCAGAGCCTGGAGCCTGCTTTGGATTCTGTGTTTCCCTCTCTCTCTGCCCCTCCTCTGCTCATGTTCTCTCTCTCTCTCTCTCTCTCAAAAATAAATAAACATTAAAAAAGCAATCTATGGCTCAACTTCCTGTTCCCTCATGCGAGACATGACACCAGTTATTATTAAATTAGCTTGTAATTTAAATAAATGATTTTGGAAACTTGACTGCTTTGTTCTGTCCAGCACCAGGTCCCTTTAGGACTGCTTGTATGTGCGGAGTTCGTGTGAAAGACAATCCACAATCAACATTCAGCCTATGCCAATGGCCAAACACATGGAAGAGGCAGCCCTCACAATGAACAATTTACATGGTGCTCTGAGAAAAGCACAGGATACTTCAAAGCCACATTTGGAGGGACTGTCTAATGCATAGGAATTTCGTTTGTTTAGTGGTTAAGAGTCTGCTTTAGGGCGAATTGACAGATTTGCATTCCAGTTCTGATAAGCTGCGGTGCCTTATTTAGCCTCCTCAAGCTTCATTTCCTTTCTCTGTCCAATAGGGAAATTGTAAGTGTTAAATAAAATATTTTATATATAGCTTTGTCTTAGTACAGTGTCTGGCACGTAGTAATCATTTAATAAATAGAAGTTGCTATGAGGATAAAACTGAGAAGCTCTGGCAAACAATCCGTGTTTTGCCGTACATTTCTAATTCTGCCTAAATAACCTTTTACACTGTAAATGCTTGGCTTACTGTACTAGAACTATGAGACCATCTTTGGGGCAGTCCCCTCTGTAAGCTCTGTAGCCTGAGGAATGATTTACAGATGATGGTCAAAGATATGTTACTTCAAACAAGAGAGGAAAGAGTGTCAAAAAGAGAGGAGTACAAAATCATAGGCCTCATTCGTTCCAGCACTACAGGCCCTAGCTGTGCCGAGGGATATGCTCTGTGGCCAGCAGAGGCATGAGGAAAGGAGGAAATTCGCCCTTAAATCCTTGAAATGTGTTTTCGGTACTTGTGAAAATTTGAGCAGGAAAAAGGACTCAGAAAGAAAGGAGAGCCATGTGGATTATAATAATGAAGAAGTTCCTCTTCAGATATCTTAGGAGATGAGATGGAGGCGGGGAGCAGAGGTTGAGACCACATAAGCCACTGAAGCGCAGATTAGAGCTCTTGTTCTGCCATTTCCCAGCTGGCTTAACTTGGGGTAAATCATTGAGTGCTGTGGAGTCTGTTCTTTTGACATCTACAGGGAATAATGTGGCCTTCGGAGCAAATCACAGTACACCGTGGCTGGCCTTTGACATCTGCGAGGAAAAATGCAGCTAGGAATGCTCACAGGACCACACCATCCTGTGACTGTGCAAACTCCATGACAGCAGGTACCAACCTAGCTTGCTTCTCACTGTGTTCTCTGCACACGGCACAGCATTCAGTACATTGTAGATGTTTGCATTGTATTTGTTGAAGGAGTGAGCCAATGCGCTCATTGCATTTTTCCATCCTTAACCCCAAATCTGTATCTGCAACTGCCTAAAGGAGCTTCCCAATTGGATATTGGAAGGCAGCACAAAACCATGGGCAAAACTCACCTTCTGATTCCCACCCCTACAGCTGAGATCTGTGAATGGTCCTAACAACAACCTCATTGTTCCTGCCAGAAACCCCTTTTCATCCTTGTTTCTTCTCTTTCCCTCACTCCAGGCATTCTGCCACTTTGAACTCCCAACTTTATTTTTTTTTAACATTTTTAAGACTTTATTTATTTAATATAATTTGTTGTCAAACTGGCTTCCAGTGCTCATCCCAATAAGTGCCTTCCTCCATGCCCATCATCCATTTCCCCCTCCCTCACTCCCCATCACCCTCAGTTTGTTCTCTGTATTTAAGAATCTTATGGTCTGCCACCCTCCCTCTCTGTTTGTAACTTTTTTCCCCCTTCCTTCCCCCCATGGTCTTCTGTGAAGTTTCTCAAGATCCACATATGAATAAAAATGTGTTATTCGTCCTTCTCTAACTTATTTCACTTAGCATAATACCCTCCAGTTCCATCCACGTTGCTGTAAATGGCAGGATTCATTCTTTCTCATTGCCAAGTAGTATTCCATTGTATATATAAACCACATCTTCTTTATAGTGGCACTTTCAACAACAGCCAGATTATGGAAAGAGCCTAAATGTCCATAAATTCCCAACCTTATTTGTAATATGTGCAGCTTTCTTGACCTCCTCTCCCATGGCTCTAGTTCAGGACACTTGAACTGCCTGAATTTCTGCAACAACCTTTATGACCGCATTTCTTGCATCTACTCTTGTCCCCACCAATTCCTTCACGATGAATAATGGGTCTCTGGGAAAGGAAGCATTCAAGCATACAGTCAGAGCTGAAGAAAGGAGGTGCCTGTGTGATGGTGAACAGAAGAATACTGGGATGGAAGAGAGGAGACCTAAGGTCTAGATCTGGCTCCAGTACTGCCTGGATATGTGAATTTGACTGTGTTTTTGCCTCTCTGCATATGGGCTTCTTCATCTGTAAAATAAAGAGCTTGGATCACATGATTTCTAAGGACCCTTCAAACTCTGGAATTCAATGATTTTGTTAAAGATGTGTCTAATTCTGGAGCAAGTGCTTTCTGTGATGGTTTAAAACCAACTTTAATAATAGAGTTGTGCCAGATATCATGCATTTTGAAATCTTCAGACTGGAACCAGTGGCCAAAGTAAGAAGGATTAAAGACTCAGATTTACATAACTGTTCATGCCAGGAAAGAGACTACTGAATCTCAAATACTGACTTTTAATGGGACTTATTTCAAATTTGAATAGCCTGGAACTTATACATGATCTTTTCTAGTCATGAAACTTCTGATAATTCTTAGGCTTTCAGTTTGGAAAGACATAATCAGATTTTATATATGACCTTTTGAAATTTGCAGTGAAAATACATGTATACTACCAAAATGGTAATGGGGAAACAGGAAGACCTTAGGCTGTAGGCTCTCTGAAAACAAAGATCATATCTATTTTTGCTCACTACTATAATCCCAGTGCATATAATATTTACTCTCAAAATATTTGTTGAATTAGTAAGGCAAATGAAATGTCACTATTATTTTACTGAGTTGTCTAGCAAATTAAAGTTTTGAGAAGTGTAGCAGGTGTCTCACTGAAGAGGTATGTGGTAGATTGATGGCAAGAGTGGCCCCAATTCTCCTTTTCACAGCCATTCCCCTTACAATGTGACTCTGAATCTTCTCCCATCAGGAGCTGAAATCTGTTCCCCACCCCTTGCATCTAGGCTGGCTTTGGAACTTGCTTTGGCTAATAGAATGTGGCAAAAGTGATGGTGTGCCATTTTCAAGCATAGACCTCAAGGAGGGTTTGTAGCTTCTGCTCTGTCTATTGGACACCTGCTTCTGCCAGGAGAATAAGCCTGGGCTGGTCTACTGGAGGTTGAGAGACCATATGGAACAGATATAAGTTGATCCAGCCAAGGTCCTATACTAGCCAGGCTTCCCAGCCCAGTGCTAACTACACATGAATGGAAAGTCCATATGAGCATAACTGGCCAGCACATTCACAGATTCGTGAGAAATAATATATAGTTGCTATTTTGAGCCACTAAGTTATCAAATGATTTGTTACATGGTATTATTCTGGCAATAGATAACTGATAAAGAGTGAAAAAATGTTGAAGTTATCCAATCCAGCCCATGATCTTCTTGTTAAGCCAGGAAACCTAAGTGAATCTGCTAAGAGAAGAAGGGTATTTTGTTTTAAACTTGCATTTGAGCTAACATTGGTCCTGACCGTAGCTGCTGGAATAGGGAACATAATTTTTCCTGAAGTTCACTGAAAAGTCAGTCAGAATAACTAATTACTGCTTTTAGAAAAACATCCTTTTATTTTCACCAACCAGGCGTTGAGTTCAAGGTTACATTGTAAAACCAGGATTTGTGGTTTGCAAGGCTGTTTGTTATGCAGAAGATTCTCACTAGAAGCTTCCTCTGTAGTCAGGGTACCTTCCACCAGCGTGGCTGTGGCATCTTGGTAAACTGGGCACCTGGGCTTCCCATAGGAGAAATCACATACATTTTCACTTACTGATAATTCTAAAAATATTGCCATGCCCTTTACTGAAACAGTTGAGCGTAAACACTGAAGAATGAAGTAGGTAATTTTAATTATATCATTACTATTGTAAACGAATATCCAGGGACAATTTGGTAATTTCCAAAGACTATCTATTAGCTGCTATTGATCTACTTCAATTATCCATGTTTTTTTCTTTATTTTTTAAAAACATTTTTAGCATTTTTAAAAAATTCCCTATTGAGAGACAGAGACAGAGCATGAGCATGGGAGGGGCAGAGAGAGAGGGAGAGACATAGAATCTGAAGCAGGGTCCAGGCTCAGAGCCATCAGCACAGAGCCCGAGGAGGGGCTGGAACTCATGGAGCGCAAGATCATGACCTGAGCTGAAGTCGGCCGCCTAACCAACTGAGCCACCCAGGCATCCCCAATTATCCATGTTTTTATGCCCAACTATGAGTAACATGTTATTGAAACCTCATTTTTATTTTTAAAATATACACACACACACACACACACACATGTATATAATACACACACACACACACACACACACACATGTATATAATACACACACACACACACACACACACAAAATTCAGTCATAAAAATTAGGAAATCCTGCCATTTGCAACAATGTGGATGGACCTAGAGGGCATTAAGGTAAGTGAAATAACTGAGACAGAGAAAGACAAATACTTACATGTCAAATTAAAAGAACTGAATTCACAGACACTGCGAATAGATTGGCTGTTGCCAGAAGCAAAGGTTGCAGACAGGTAGGCAAAATGAGTGGAAGTGGTCAAAAGGTACAAGCTTCCAGTAATAAGTTCCAGGTATCCAACGTACAGCATAGTGACTATAGTTAGCAATACTGTATCGTATATTTAAAACTTGTTGAGGGGCACCTGGGTGGCTCAGTCGGTTGAGCGTGGGACTTCGACTCAGATCCTAATCTGGTGGTTCTTGAGTTTGAGCTCCCCCACCTCTTGCTGCTGTCAGCCTGTCAGTGGCAGAGCTGGCTTTGGATCATCTGTCCCCCTTTCTCTGCCCCTCCCCCACTTGTGCTTTCCCAAAAATAAATAAATATTGAAAAAAAATTGTTGAGAGATTAGATCATCTTAAAAATTCTCATCACAATAAAATTTAGCTATGTGTAGTGATGGATTTTAAGTAAACTTATTGTGGTGATCACTTTGTAATATATGCATATATCAAATCATTATGTCGTACACCTTAAACTAATACAATGTTATATTTCAATAAAATAATACAATTTTTAAAAAGTTTAAATAGGGTGACACGGTAGGCTAAAATGGGCCTACAGGTTTAAACTGCACGAGTAGGGGTAAAGGCATAGGAGAGAGAAAATAATGATCTCATAATGTGATTCAGTGCTTGGGCAGCATGTGTAGTTACTGTAGTCAGTCTGAGAATTGTATTTTCTGAGGCACATTGACAAACTGGAATGAGTTTAGAGAAAGGTACCATGCTGTTGTGAAGCCCAAGAACCCTGTGGCATGAAACATGGCTGAAGAAGCTGGAGATATTTGTGCTAGGAAAGAAGAAAATTATGGGGAACACCAGAGACTTCAACTTTCTGAAGGACTGTCAGGTGGTATAGAAATCCGGCCCCTCTAGTGCTTCCTTGGATAGAAGGCTGTATCTCTGAAACATTCTAACTCAAATCACGTTGTTTGCCAGTGTTACAAATATTCACATGGTTTCTCATTGTTCTTACAAGGAAACCCAATTTTCTTGGGTCTGCCTTTGTCCCACCTGAAGTCTCAGGTACCACTATGCCCCTCACTCACTAGGGTGCAGGCACATTGAATTTTGCTGTTCCTTCAGCACGAAGCATTCAAACCTACCTCCGGGTGCATATACTTTCTGTTCTTCAACTAAACAAGGAACTAAATGAACAAGTACATGAAACAGTAGTACGAATAGGTTAAAGGTAGCAGATTTTGCTCAATACAAGGAAGAAATGACAATCAGAGCCCCAAATCCAGAGCCCCGGCAAAAAAAAAAAATGAAGGTTTTTCTATCTGGAATGATCAAAGTGAGAGCTAATAGCATCTTAGCAGTGAAGTTCTAGAAGGTGGATGGGTTTCTTTGGTTTGTGTGGGACAGAAGCTCATCATAAATTGTCTTAGACCCAAAGGGGAATATCGCGGTTTATTTAACTGAAAATCACAGCATGGCTGAATCCAGGTAATTAAATAATGTCCGTGGGAACATTATTTGTTCTAATCACAACCTCTGCTTCTCTGTATCTTGGCCTCATTCTAAGGCAGGCTGTCTCTGAGAGGAAGCAGTGTAGACTCCAGAAGTTTCAGAATTATATCCTGCCTGATTAGCAACCTTAGAAGAAAGAGAGTTGCTATTTCCTAAAAATTCCAGCAATAGCCCTAGGATTAACTATGTTTGGTTTGGCTGGGCCACATGTCCACCTTTAGCCAATCACTGAGGTGCCAGAGATGAGATACTTTCAGTTGCTACAACTCTCAGTTCACTAAAACCCAAAGTAGAATCAGCTTTACTGGAACAGCTTAAAATGAAATTGTGAGAGGCCTGGTTCCTCAAAATAAAATCAGGGAGTAGCTAACAAAGGACAAGAGAAAGAGATGCTGAAAAGGCAAAAACATGAGATTCCTGTTGTAAATAACATTCAGGGTTTTTATAACTGGCAAAAAGATTGGATTGCCTGACTTCTACAAATGGCTCTGACTGTGTTCTATGATAGAGTGAAAGCCATTCCTTTGTCTTTAACTGCTCTGGTCCACCTCTCAGGAAGATCCTGTTGTATCTGGTGGTTTGGGCTGAAGACAAAATAATCCATTCATGGCAGGTGCAAGACAGGTATTAGGGAAGGGGAGAGAAAAATTGGACCTGTCCTGAGATCAGACTGGGTAAGAGTTGAGGGACTGTGATCCATTTGCAGAGCCTGGCTCTGGAGGTTGTGATTGTTAGGCTACCAGAGAATACTATCATCTTCTTCACATTTCCAGAAATAATTGGAATCAAGCAGCCCAAGACCTCAGGTTACTCCTTGGCAGCCCAGAACCTCTCACTCAGGCTCAATCTATCACCGTCTTCCTTGAACACTGCTACCTCTCTTTGGGACTTATGGATCCCCTATTCCTAAAAAACCTATCTCAAGTCCCAGTGTGTAAGGACTTTACTCTTTATAAGTTATTACCCATGTTAAAAGGACACTAGTTTTGTTTTGATATCTTCTCAGGGTGGTACCCTTGCAGAGAAAGATATTTCTTCACCTGTTAAATGTTCCAGCTGAATCTGAGCTGGAATTCATAGTTTAGCTGCAAATGGTAAAACAGTGAATGCCTGACCCTTCCCTCACTCTACCACTAGGAATCTCTTTGTACAAAGCAATTAGAAAACCTCCTTCAGGAGAGAAGTTTTGGGTATGTCTCGGGAGAGAGAGAGACAAAGAAAAGAGAGACATGGAGGGCTGCATGGTCTTTGGCCCAGCCTGGCTCCAGAAACTAGATCTGACCCAACAGAGAGGAGGACTTCATGAAATTTTCATGAAGAGCTTTGTAAGTTACGGAGATATTTACCCATGGTGTTGCTAAGCCCAGGTGGCAAAGTGGGATGAGAAGCTGGGGGTAGAAGGACAACATTCATTTATGAAAGGAAGCCAGCGTGGCTTTAGGGCATTGATGAGGGCATAAATTAAGGCAGCTGCATTTAGAGTGGAAAGAAGTGAGCAAGGAGGTCTGGATAGATAAGGGCAAAGGATCAGACAGGGAGAGTGAGAAAGAGAGAATCAGGGTGGCTTCCTAGTTTTGGTTTGGGTGTCTGTGTGCATGGAGATGGTGGATGCCATTTACCAAGTTGGGGAATATAGGAGGAGTTTTAGGTAAAAATCTCATTAATTGAACGTGTTTATTGGCAAACATTTCTACAAGATTCCAGTTAGTTTTGAACATAACTAACATTTATATCTAAGAATTGGGTGTGAGTATATGTCACAGAGGTGTGAGTACTGCCTGTGTGTCTGTTTACATGTCCCTGGGTGGGTTGTGTATAGGGCTGGTGGGGGCCACAATGAAGCGAGAATGGGGAAGATTTCATACCTGAGATTAGGTTGGCACAGCAGTGGTAGTCAACTGAACCTGCTCTATCACTCAGTGGGTAGTAAACACTCTCATTTGGGCAGTAATATATTTGTGAAATCAGGATAAGAGATAAGTAATAAAGTACTCCATAGATTGTTTAGTTGTTGGAAATTCTACTATGTTGGGAAAAATGCTCAGTGTCAACATAGGTAATGGTTTTCAATTTTTCCAAGAACGGTTGTGGCTTTGGCTTCCTTTGTGACCACTTCATTTATGCTACATTTCATAAGCTAAAATGAATGTATATTATTGTGTACACTATTGAATGTATATTATTGTGTACACTATTGTGTACAAATAGAAAAGCAATTTCATATCTGACATTATTATTAATATAATGCTAGCTAAAATTCACTGAATACATGCCCTATGCCAGGCATTAATCTAGGTTTTGATCCTTTATTACATATTTAATCCATTGACTCCTTGAGTTCAGTAGGTACCAGACATAGTTCCAATTTATAGCTGAGGAAAGTGAGGATCAAAGTAGTTAAGTAACTTATTGAAGATCCACATAGCTAACAGGTAAGAAAGCTAAGCTGTAAATTCATATAGTCTGATTGCTCAGCCCAGCAATCAATCACAGCAGTGCATGTGGTAGGCAGCCTCTACGATTCCCCAATGATCCCCTGGCTTCCTGGTATTCCCACCTTTGTGTAATTGCCTCCCCTTGCATGTGAGCTGAGCCTATAGACTTGCTTCTAAAGAACAGAGTACAGTAAAAATAATGGGATGTTACTTCCAAAGCTATGCTATGGTCTAAATGTTTGTGTCCCTCCCTTTCCCCCCAAATTCATGTGCCGAAATCCTAAAGATGATGGTATGAGTAGGGTGGACCTTTGGGGTTGTTCAAATCATGAGTAGAGCCCTCATGACAGAGACAGTACTGGTACAGAAGAGGCTCTGGAGAGCCCCTCAGCCTCTTCCACCATGTGAGGACTTAAGAGAAGTCTGCAGACTGGAAGAGAACCCTTACCCGACCATGCCAGCAACCTAACCTCAGACTTCCAGTTTCCAGAACTGTGAGTAAGAAATTTCTGTTTATAGGCTACCCAGTCTCTGGTATTTTGTTATAGCAGTCCAAATGGATTAATACAGGTTACAAAAAAGACTGTGGTTCCTATCCCTCTCTCTCTTTCTTCCTCTCTCTCTTTCTTCCTCTCTCTCTTTCTAGCTCTCTCACTCACTTGATAAAAGACAGATGCCTGTTTGTGAGTTGCACCATGGAAAGGCATGATGAATAACTGAAGCCCTCAGTCCTACAACCCATGAGGAACTGAGTCTGGCTAGCAAGCATATGAGTCAACTAGGAAGCAGGTCCTTAGCCTTAGTCTCAAGATGACTACTGACCCTCCTGAGAGACACTAAGAGGCACCCAGTTACCTCTGGGTTTATGACCCACAGAAGCTGTGAGATGCCAGTATTTGCTGTTTTAAGCTATTAAGTTTTGGAGTGATTTGCTACCTGGGAAAAGATAATGAATAAAACAAGTCAATAAATTGAGATTCTGGCTCCTTCCTTTCTCTTGGGTTTACAGCATGCTCATTACCTTATTGGCCAAATTTTTTATTTTATTTTATTTTATTTTTTAAAAATCTATTTATTTTGAAAGAGACAGAAACAGCATGAGTGGGGAGGGGCATGAAGAGAGAGAGAGAGAGAGAGAGAGAGAGAGAGAGAGAGAGAATCCCAAGCAGTCTCCAAGCTGCTAGTACAGAACCTGATGTGGGCCTCAAACCCACAAGCTGTGAGATCATGACCTGAGCCAAAACCAAGAGTCGGATGCTCAACCAACTGAGCCACCCAGGTGCCCCTTAATTTTCTCTCTTTATATATTTTTAAGTCTTTTTATTTTTGAAAGACGGACATGCAAAGAGAGAGAGAAACACATAATCCGAAGCAGTCTCCAGGCTCTGAACTGTCAGCACAGAGCCCCACGTGGGTCTTGAACTCACAAACCCCATGAGATCATGACCTGAACTGAAGTCTGATGCTTAAATGACTGAGCCACCCAAGTAGCCCTTTTTCTTTTATATTAAATATTCTTTTCTTACAAGTTATCTTCTAAAATTCTGACTTTTTTCTGCTTCTGACAGAAGAAGTTTTAAAAACATGGCCTTTGGATTTTGACAGACCTAGGTTTAGATGCCTCCTTCACCAACCACACACTACAGTCATTTGGGGAAAGTTACTAAACACTGCTGAGCCTTAATTTCTTCGTTTGTTAAATGAAATAATAATACTAATGTGAACACTTTTAAAATTGAAGTATGCATGTTTAAGTGTGTGTGTGAGAGAGAAAGGGAGAGACAGAAAGAGAGAGTGAGAACGGACAGATCTTTCTTTTTTGGGAAAGGTGAGGGGTGCCATTGTGTTCCCTATCCTTAGGGAATCGAAACTGAGAGCTCTAGAAGACAACTCTCCATCTTTTCTTGGAAGTCTGCTTAGAGTTAACTCTGTCTCTGAGGAGAAAAGGGAAGCAGAGGGCAGGGAAATCCCCAGACAGGGGAAGCTATGGAAACGAAGTGTGCACAGTGGAAGAAGCTCTATGGGGGATGTGTGTTGTGTGAATCTGGGAAGCTCGTCCACCCAGTGCTCACAAAGACTCTGCTGAGTGTTGCATGCCCAGGGTTGCCCTGAAGTAGCAGAATCAGTGGATTTTCAGGAAACCACTGGGCATCTCAATTGCAACCAGTGTGGCCTTCTCTGGATTCTTTGCTCTGTAAAAGAAACTCAGGACTTTTGCATCACTTAGAGTCAGGTAAACTCATGAGAGAGTAAATAATGATGGAGAATTACTTCCCTGGGATCTTAGAGCTGGATGTTTGAACATGATTGAAAGGTAGTAATGAGATGTTCCTTGTACTCCCTAGTGTTGGTTAAAAATTTACACCCATATGTCTGTAGAGAGGCATTAGAATGTTCTGCCTGTTGGTGCCTAGGGCCTTGGAAGCACCTTCAGAGTGGCCTGTACTGATGGAGCATTTTTTTACTGCTTGGAACGTGCATTTTTATGGGTGAACTGCTCTTACACACTGTGCAAAATGGCTGATCACTTTCTCCCTAGAGCATGAGCATTTTCCAGGCTTTATTTATTCCGGCCCTGATAGTCGAGCAAGATATGCTTGTGCAGATAAGACGAATGTGACCGTGTTCCAGGATGTCAGAACTTGTGATTTTCATCACTCTGGTTACCATCTTTTAGGGTGAAGATTTTCCAAAAGGCCAAGTTATCATTTTTCACTTATGATGACTCCCCAGAGAGTGACCACTGATTCTAAATAGAGACATTTATTTTGCTTTGGGAGTGGTTTGCAAAGCAGTTTTAATTAGGTGCTGAGCTCTTTATCAGTCCTCAGCAACCCAAATTAGCTATCAAATCCCCCTGAGAGCTCCTCAGTACTGGGTTCTCAGCCTTTCTCCTCTTCCCACTCCTAAAGTCAGCAGGAGATTGTCCTGTCTGAGGACCAATAGCACTGCTGTAAAACTTGCCTTTTAGTTCTCAGTGGTTCTAAGTCATATTGCAATCTGCAAGCTGAACTACATTAGTGGCCTGATTTTTGTAATATTTAACAGGCTTTAAGGGAGTTTAGCTATTTGGAGTTGAATCTGGAAGCACTTCAACTCAGCTATTTTTCAAAGATGTTTATTTTCTGTATCTCTGGCAGTGTTTTGCTAAGAAATGCTGCTGACACGCTCTCTCAGTAGTGGCATTCCAGACCCCTGCAGGAACTCCTTAGATGAGAGAAAAAAAGGCCACATTGGACAGAGGTCAGACTTGAACAGAGCTCAGGGAATTTAAATCAATGTAAGCACATCAGAATATAACAAAATGAGTCTCCCTCTTCGCGGTGCCGGAAAATGCTTTGTAATTCTAGGAATAAATTATCAATGTTTCTTTATGAAAAACACCATGACCTTCTCAAAGGGAAGAACTAAAGGAGTTCTTATAATGAAACTTGCACAAGTGGGAGCCCAGGACACTCGCCTTAAGAAAAGCTTTGAGGACTGATACCTCGAAGCATTGTCTGAAGGAAATGGAATGATTTTGAGATCTAACCCTGAAGCACAAATTAAAAAAAAAAGCTGGTGTTAAAGTCAGATTTCAATATCATACATTAAATGATTTCTGGCGTGGACATTATTTTCCTAGTTCCTAACTTTTTCTTTGCAAGGAGATGGGCAAATAAGTATTTCCTTTGCTGGTATCTGCAAAATACTGTATATTTTGAGTGAAGCCTTTTTATTTTCTATCTTATTTGGCTGAAATCAGTATCCCTGTATTCATTCAAATTTCAACACTCATCTTGTTTCTTCATAGCTGTTTGAACTTGAAACATTATTAAAATAAATCTATATACATTCTTTGGTAAGCTAAGTCAAAGAGTTTCCACTGATTGCATTTTCAATTGTTTTCTCTCCAAATGTTCATTTCAAGTGTGTTACTACGATCTCCATCTGTATATATCTTATTTCTTTTTAATTTGTGATGTACAGTAAAATTAGCTTCTCTCCTGAAAATTTGCTCTTTTGAACTGATTTGGGGAATTTTCAAGAACAGGGGTTTATAGACCAAGACTGTTACATATTCTTTGCTTTAACATTGGTTATGTACTGGGATCATATTACCTATTATACATTTTTGGAAAACAATAATTATATTTAATAATGACTTATAATTTAAAATATTTTGAATTATTTTATATTATTTGCACAACTACACATATACAAAAACTAAACACAGAATTAGCTGAGTCTCTTAAGACCCCTCAGAAATTTCATAGCAGAGTCAAGGCTTGAGACTAGTATCTCAGCAGTCAATCCTGATTCGACTTCTAAACTCCCCATATTGGTAACTGGCTTGCCATTCTCCCTGTAACCCAGGCAGGAATGTGGCAGGATCATTGAGGCCTCCTTTCCCATTATCCCACCTGGAGAAGACCCACTGTCTTGGCCCGGGCCCTCCCTTCCAGGCCCACCACACCCTGACTCAATTTTTCTAGACCAAGACACTAGTCTCCCAGTTTTTCTGTCTAGAGACACTCTCCACCATACAACAGCCAGGGTAGCCTTTCACAATTACAAATCTGGTCAAGTTTTTTTGTTTGTTTGTTTCAGTTTGATTTCCTTTAATATTTCTCTATTACCTAAACCCTGATCACCATTGCATAATGGAGGAATATTTTGATATTAACTGATTTTCCCCCTTTTTCTTTTAAGAAAAACCTCACAGTATGAAAGTGTTCCAACAATCAAAACATGGAGATAATAGATAGTGGAGAGAGTAGTATTGATGAACCCTTGTGGGCTATCATCTAGCTAGATTATCAGCACTCGGCTAATCTTGTTTTATCTATCCTTCCCCACCCTCCCACCCCAGTACCCTTTGCTGGATTAATTTAAAGCAAAATCTCAGAAAAGCCCTTGTGGGCTCCCCCCCCACCCCCAGCAATTTTCTCTTTTCCCTTGATTTCAGGCAGGAACTGAGGTGTAGCCCAGGCTCACCCCCTCGGGGGATGGAACATTCAGGGACAGGTAAGGTCAGTTTTAGGTTTCAAACTTCAAAGTAGGCTTTTGGAACTCTCACCAGAGACAAGGGTTTTCAGTTTCAGAAGACAAAGGGTACGCAATAGATTTGGGAAGAAGAGGTGATAGTGTAAATGTCAATCTCCTATCCCAGGTTTCTGAAGAGAGAAGCAGTCGGAGAAGAAGCAAGCCTGGCAAAATCCATGAAATCCCAAGTGAGGTAGCTGTGCCCTGACCTGGGTGAGTCCACAGTGGACGGCTGTTAGAAAACACCACATTTTGGGGTGGGGTGGGGACTGAAGCAGAAAGGATACCTATGTACCTGTGACCTTATGTCCAGCTAAGCCCTGGGAAGCACGCTGTGACATCATGCTGTGCAGACTGAGTGAGAAAGGTGGTTTGGCATGGTGGATCAGAAATGTACAAAGTTTTTCTGGGGATTTAGGGGTTGTCAAGAGCGAGCAAGATGATCTGGTGGGAATGCATGGTTGAGACAAGGAGGACAGAGAGTAGGAACACAGTGGAATCATGAACTTCTCAGAGGATGCCAGCCAGATGGAGACTCAGCAGCTGGTGGACCCTCAGATGCTGTGGTACTCTGAATCAGCCTCCAGAGAAGGGGAGAGGACAGGCCCTGAGTTGTGGTACATTCACAGTTTTGCCACCAGGTGAAATGAGAAGTTAAGACAAATTAAATTTACTATGGGAAGCAGAGTTCACTTTTGTCCCCTGAGGTTGTATCCACTCCGCAGAGAAGAAGTCATCAGCACACAGACTTTCCCTCTCTCTCTTTTTCCTTGTAGTAACTCACATTCCATGTCTTCATTGGCTTTGTTGTTTGGCAGGCTCTGGGAGGGCAGTGGCTGGTGGAAGCTTCAGGCAGACATGCCACCAATTGTCAATTCAAGGGAAAAGAAAACACCTCTTTGCCAATAGGTCCCCCAAAGCATTAGGGCTGACTCGTGGAATTGTTTTGTCTCGTGTCCTTGAACCAATCATGGTGGCCACTGAGATGGATATGCTCATATGGTTCACCTGAATGACATGACTACATTGAAGTTGGGGGATGGGGTCAGCTCACCTCTATCTCTGAAGGGAAAGTGAGGGCGATGTTCTCAGAAAGGCAAAAATGATATAGAACAGGCTGAAGGAACATAGGTCTACCACATATTTAATAAATATTTTCTTAAATTAGTGGAAAAAATAAGGCCTTCAAGATCTAAGACCAGGACTCTTGCAACTAGACTATATTGCCTCTATCTTTATTCCATACATTAACATCCTTTACTGAGCAAGAAGTTGGAACATGGCCGCAAAAAATGGTGTTAGCTCTGTAAGTAAGCTGATTATGACACATTCTGTGCAAGAGTTATGAATTTTTAATGGTGCTTCTATGGTACCTAGCTTTCAAGATTTAAAATCTTATAAAAATTTAACAGTACGCTGATAAGTAGCAAGACAGTGCAAGAAATGAGGTGAGAGATTACATTTCAAAGTAAGTGATCTGACCAGTTCTAAGTGACATGTGAATTTAGGGAGACTCATCCATCCTGAAAAAAATAAGTTTTATTTACTTATGAACTTTCTGAGTTCTCCCCAAATTTACCACTTATAGTCAAATGCTCACATTCCTCAAGATAGACTACAGGTCCTGTTCTCCTCCTGCTCCCCCTGTGTAGCACAGGCTCAACAGTACTTACTAAATGAATGAACAAATGAAGTGAATGTGAGCAGTGGTCTAGATCCAAGTAGGGCAGATACACTCAATGTTGACCATAGAATGGAATGTAGAATGTTATTTTTAACTTGTATTTGTTTTTTCATACTTGATGTGGGTTAATCTTAAAATTACATTGCATTCTGCATTTCTCTTCTCATGGCAGTTATCATGCTTGTTAAAAATAACATGGTATTATTGAATCTTACCATGTAGCAGGCACTCTTGTGAGGACAGTTCACTTAATCCCTGCAACAACCCTAGGAGATTCTGTTATTACGCACATCTTTTATTACAAAACTTGTTGCTTGTGGAGTGCTGGGATTTGATCCTGGCAGTGGGATTTCGATGTGTGTATTCTGGCTAGTAGGCTTACAGGGCCTTTTCTAAATACTTGTTTGACGTCTGTTTCTGTCTTGGAATGTCGGCTTTATGATAGTGTCTTATCCACCCACCTAACACAGGGATTTGTGCATATTAATGTGCACCAAATGAAAGAAGGAATTAATTAGTTAATTTCCTTAGCACACACTGATTGAAAGGAAAGAAGAGTTAAAAAGTGTGGTAGGTATCAGAGAGTTTACAAAATTCTTAGAGGCTATAGGAAGCCTATAATACATTATAAAAAAACCCTGCATATTTAATGGATATAGACAGATAAGGATACAGATATAGATAGTCAGCATGTATAGCCTGCTTTTAGTTAGACTCACTTCTTTTAGCCCTAAATTTGAATAATAAAATCATCATATTCTTGGTGTGGGTTGGTACACATGTCACAATTAATACAAATATTAATACTTTTCTGCTTTTACATTAGTGGTTTTTTGTTTTTGAATGATTTCTTGTAAGTGTGCTTGTGGACACAATGGAATAGAAGAAATATTTATAGACATGAAATACGAAAGTCTATTATAATCGACATTTTATTCTGAATCACCAGCACTTTCCACATTAAAGAATGATGTAATAAGTCATGAAGGATATTGGTCAAACTCTTTTAAATATTCATGTTTATAAGCCACTGAGTGCAACAGTCTTCAGCATTTCCTTAATTGTGCCAAGTATGGTGAGAAATACAAAGATAAATCATAACAAGGATTATACTAATTATATATCTCATAATTGCCTTAAGATTTCAGTTTCTTTTTAAAATTTTAGTCTTCCAAATAGGTGTTTTTAGCTCTCATGTGTCCACTAGCTACCCATCTATTTTATTTTATTTTATTTTATTTTATTTTATTTTATTTTATTTTATTTTATTTTATTTTTTTATTGTGGGGGCTAAAAGTGAAATCTTTGGATGTCCAAAACAAACTTTAGATTTCATTTGGATTAGTCATTCAAACTTATGTTGGCTATTCATCAAATTAGGTACTTAATTTATGGAATAAAAAACTGAATTTGCAATCCCAAGGAATCTCCTCTGAGATTACAGATGCTAGAATTGAGGTAGTATTGAGTGATTTAATTTTCCAGTAATGGCTAGCATTTTCTCCCCCAAGGTAGCAATCTACTTGAACTACATCCTAGTTGAATTTCATGATTTCTCAGTCACTTTGTCTCAGGTTAGATCTGTAGGTCCAAGGCTTAAGTGGTGTGTCAGAGGGTCTGGTCTGTTACCTGCAACTCTGGTGCTGCTCTGGGGAGTAGGTAGAGGCAAATGACATTCCCTTAGGTGACAGCTCATGAAAGGTAGAGTCTCTCTTCACTTGTTGGTCAAAAAATCACATCAAGGACTGCCTCTAAGGTGTGCAGGATCCTGGGAAAATGTATTTTTGTGTGGCTCCTGGCTAACAAACAATTAGATTAAAAATATACTATGAAATTCATGGACCCATGTAACATGGAATGATTTATCAATGGATATTTAGAATAATGGATAGAGAAAAGGTATTTACATATTTATTTAGTGTCTAATCAGCATAAGTAAAAATTCTTCATAGTGTCCAAATCCCATCTCTTTCTGTTGAAGTTCAGGAACCATCTTTTTGTGTTATTGTCAAATGTGCTGTTCCCAGCTAATTTTATATCTTCCACTGCAGGATAAAGGTAGAAATGCTAATATTATTCACAATGTCATGGCTCCTTAGAACTTGTTTTTATAGAAACAGTACTTTTTTTTAAAGTTTATTTATTTGTTTTGAGAGAGACAGAGATAGCACCAGTGGGGGAGAAGGGGAGAGAGAGGGAGAGAGAGAATTCCAAGCAGGCTCTGCATTGTCAGCATGGAGCCCAATGTGGGGCTCGAACCCGTGAAGCCGTGAGATCATGACCTGAGCCAAAACCAAGAGTTGGACGCTTAACCGACTGAGCTATCCAGGCGGCCCTATAGAAACAATATTGATATTTGTCTTTGAAGTTCCCTAACACCATTGACTTAATGCTGGTTGTATTATGACCTATGAGGGCAGTGGTTTCCAGGGACAAATGTTATTACTTTATTTTGTTGTTGATAATGTATGAAAGTTTTATCCAGTTTAACCAGGCAAATGTGAACAATATTTGTTTTCTGGCTATGTTAAGTTTATCATTAGAAATTTTATAGTGTAAGAGCAATTCACTTTCCTTCATGTCTTCTTTCAAAATTGTCAGGATCATAATTGCCGTGTTCCTGGAATGTGAAGTCCTCATTGTGGAAGTCATCCAGACACTGGCTCAACTGACATGGGCACATTTGTCAGTTCTTCGGAGGGTCCTACAGGCCCCACAAGATGTCATGGTGCAGAAAGTCTAGCTGAGCCTTTCTCCTCACCTCTGCAATGACCGAAGGTGGGCCACCTCACACTACTGTTGTCAGGACTCATCACCAAGAAAGTAGCCCTCTGTGGACCAATTAGAATGCTGAGGACCGAGCACCAGTCTACTTTTTGACCAGCCAGGAACTCTTCCTGACTCATGTGGGGAAGCCAAATGGTGGGAACTGCATGGCCCTTGACATATTCCATTTCTTAGCGTTTACATCTCTCTTTACAGAAGCATCAGGTTAGTTCAGAGCTCAGAAAATTTCAGAGAAGAGAAGATCACCAGTTTTTAACTTAGCAGAAAATGACTGTAGGTACACCAATTTTTGTAGGAACAGATTGAGGAAAATGGAGAAGGATGACAGTTTGCCCCCAAATGGTTTCTCTTGAACAGAACTTCTTATCCACCCTCTCTGCTGCCCCCCTAAATAGAAACAGGGGTATGGGATGTGTGGCCCAGACCCAGCGCTTTCTGCTCTAGCAGTCAGCTCCTTCAGGGATGGCTCAGCTGCAGAGAGCTCCCCCTTCCAGAATTACACCCTTCTCAGGATGACTCCTATCTGCTCTGATAACCAAGGGATGGAAGGAAGAGGCTTGGCCATTTCTGCCCCATGTGGGGAACTCCAGGGAGCGCAGCTCACTCCAATGTACCTTGTTGGGTTGGTGGTGGCTTTCGTATCCTGCACCATAGGTCAACTCCTCCCTCTGCTTGATCCCGCTTCCTCCCCCATCCTGTCACAGGTGCTTTTTGCTAAGAAACATCTTGCTCTCCATATTCCATCTGATCATCTGCTTCCAGAGAATCCATCTGAGGTAACACTCCTCAACCTACTTTTACATAGACTGGGGGGCAGTTGAAGGAAAAGGGGAGATTTCAGAGATCCTTCTGGGAAGTGTCAGGCTCCATGTTTCCATCATGGACAGTGTGGGGTTTTAGTTTATTTTTTCTTTCTTTTTTTCCCTCCCTCTCCTCCCTCCCTTTGTTTCTCCTTCTCTTCCTCTCTTCCTCTCTCGCTCCCTCTCCATCCCTCTCTCCCTCTCTCCCTTTCTTTTCCCTCTCTCTCTTTCTTTCCAGAGTGTGGCTCTGGTTGTTGATTCCTAGAGAGGAGGATATATGGCCTCACCATCACATATCACTTTAGTTCCAAAGGCATTAGTTAGTTTGTACTCCAACCACACTATAAGGATTTGGAGGGCAGGAACTTGTCTTAACATTTTTTGTATTTTTCCCAGGACCAAATACAGTCTGGGCACGTAATTAGTACTTAATATACTCAATACATGTTCATCTTCTTCCTCCTCCTCTTCCTTCTTTTTAGAAACTGTCCAACTTATCTAGTGCTCCAATTGCTCTGGGTTTGTATATATCCATGCCCACTGCTACAACCTGGTGTAACCACCACCTTCTCTTGCAAGGACTACTGCCTCACAGTCTTAAGATATCATCTTACTTCCTCTCTTGTGCCTCCTCAGGCTGACTTTTAGAGAGTCTATCTAAAGATAAGTCAAATCATCTAATTCCAGTGGCTTTCTCCTAGGGCTACAATGACATTCAGACTCCCAACTGTGGTCTAGAAAGCCCTTCCTGATCTGGCTTCCTCTTCAATGTCCACTCCTTCCACTCTCCCCCTTGTTCATGTGCTCTAGACACACTGGCCTTCTTCATCCCTTCAACATGCAAGCCTGATCCAAGTTTAGAGACTTTGTACTTGCTCTTTCTTCTTCTTAGAAGCTTCTTTCCACAGGTATCTGTCTGTGAGACTCTTCCTATTACCGAAGTCTCAGTTTACATGTCACCTCCTCAGAAATGTCTTCACTGACCATTCTAATTAAAGCAGGCATGAGGACCCTCTCTCTTACATTAGTTTATTTTATCATCTTCATGCACTCACCACTAGCTAAAATTAGGCTATTTCTTTGGGTATGTCTGACTCCTCTCTCTTGAATATAAGATCCATGAGTGCAGGAGCTTAGTCATATTTTCTGCTCTATTTCTAGTGCATAGAATAGGTCTTGACATAAAGATGCTGCTCAAAAAGTACTTGCTGATGACTGAACTATCATTCATAAATGTCTCATTTGTATCTACAACTATGCCTCCTTTCCTGTTCTTAATGTTCTTTTGTATGTGTATTTTTCTTTCTCCGCTTTTTTCTTTTTCTTGATTATACTTGTCAATCCATTAGCTATTTGTTATTTTTATTAGGAAAGTAATTTTTGGTTTTGTTCATCAGCAATCATGTCTCTGTTTTCTAACTTCTTAAAAAACTTCAGTCTTATGTTTCTTGGTTTTACTTTAAATTCATCAACATTTATCTCACTCCAGTATGTTTATCCAGCATGGCATATAACTCTGGGTCTCCTGTCCACTCTCCTTTAACTACTTAGGATAGACAAAGCACACCTGAATGCAGAGATGAAATGTCAACAGAATGAAGTTGTTCAGACACTTGTTGATGTGTATTTCATGATCCGCCCTCTCAATGAATTTTTGTGACAGTGAAGAGCTTTCTAGTTTTTTGCCTTTAGGCTACTCCACTGGATAATGAGCCCAACTACCAGAGTGCTGGTACCAGAGTACTGGACCAGAGTACTTTACTGTTTGTCTACTGAGGTCTTAGAAACAAATTTATTCCTTGAGTACCTATGAAGTTAGGTTGTGAAGATTTATATCAAGAAATAGAGCAGAGATGCATACCAGCCTCTTCCACACCCTCTAGCCTTTCTGTCCTGTGTCTGTCTGTTTTGTGTTCGGTCCTGCTGAAAAGGAGTGGGATCAAGCTTTCACCTCTTATGAACCCTTGACCATAGTCTGCCTTTGAGACCGAGAATGGGAGAGAGAACGACTTAGATCCCATAAGAACATGTTGGTAGACATTCTCTGATGTCATGATCCCCTATATTATTTCCTAATGTAAGAATAATATAAGGCAGAGGCAAGCTATAGAGTATTTAGTTGGGAATATCCAAAGACTTTTGGAATATGGACAGCCTGCTATGTCATCTCAGAGTAGGATTGACTAAGGTAGCACTTTCCACAGCACCCAAAGCAATGAAGTGCACATTAACTGAGGAAAAATTTACATGATTTCATTTGATTATGGACTAGGTGAAAAACTTGAAAAATCCATCTTTTTACTTATGCTCTTTGTGCTGAAACTCATTCTAGTTTTATAAACTTTTCCTTTTTGGTCACAAAGGTAATGAGAAATCCATTTCCTGGAAGCAGATTCCAAAATAGAAGCTAAGAACAATAATGAATTAATAAGGAAAGCACACACTTTGATACCCAAATAGCTTACTGAAGAAAGTAAAAGCCAGACTCATTGTTTGCATTTCTTCTTAAAATTATAAAAACACACACCTATGGACTTTTAGGTGTGTGACCTATGGATTTTTGGTTTTCTTCAACCTGTAAAATGATTCACACAATGGGGCATTATAGCTAGCCTTAAAAATATAGAAACTATGTATTAACATATACACATATTTATACATATATTTATATAAATACATGCCTATCCATATATATCTCAGATATAAAATATAATGTATATCTCAAATGTGTATGAACAAGTTATGTGAAGCATAACCAAGTTGTCAGAGCAATAATGCTGTCGTTTAAAACAGATCCCTGTACGTGCTTTGCTTTTTCAGAAAGTTGGAAATCAATCCTTGGAATTGAATTTTATCATACAACTTCTATGTAATTCTAGCCTACAGTTTATTTCATAGAGAAAAAGCATAATTCAGAGCTGTTCTTCTCAACCATGAGCTTATCTCATGGGGAGTGGAGAAATATTTGACTGTGAACTTTCCAAAGCCGTGGTAAACTTATTCATATCAAATCTGTCCCAGCCACAGCATCTGATGATTTTTAGCCACTTTGTCATGTAATAGCATTCTCTCCACTGTCTCTGCCATATTGATCTCTCTGGTTTGACTGAATTCATTGGAGTAAGGTGCTTTTAATGCAGGTAATTAATACAAAAAGGTTTGGGAGTGTGTATTATCCCAATATATGCATTTATTCAGAAGAGCCTTTCTCTTCTGCCCCATGCAGTTTATGACATATTCATGTTTCTGATAAATTTTGGCTTAAGTCAACAGAAGCAGGGAAGAGAAGAATGTGTGGCTATTCAGGGTAAGGGGGGAAAGGTTCAGATTGACATGGGAGCGGAGAGTAAGGAGGGGAAATATGGGGAGGGCTGACATTAAAGTTGGAAAAGAAAAATGTAGCCAGCTCATGGAGAGATCTGATTCTAGGATTTTAGACTGTATCATGTTAAATATAGTTGATCCTCATTATTCATGGATTATGTATTTTCAAATCTGCTTCTTAGATAAAATTCATTTATACCCCCCGCCCCCTGCCAAATCAATATGGTCTTTGCAGTCATAATGAGACATACATAGAAGGGCAAAAAAATTGAGTCCCCAGAACAAGCTGAAGCTTTACGTTCTTGTTTCTCAGATTGTAAACTGGTCTTAGAATTGTCAAAACACACATAGACTGTACGTCTTCTGTTTTAATTTTTGGATCCTTTCATAGTATATCTAGTGCCATGGTTTGTGCATTTTTTGTGCTTTTTGTTGGTGATTTCACTGTTTAAAATGGCCCCCAAGAATAGTGCTGGGGTACTATCTAGAGTACGTACAGGCAAGAAATCTACGGTGTGACTTATGGAGAAAATACATGTGTTAGATAGTGTTCAGTAAGCTTTGTTTAGTCATCAGTTACTGTGCTGTTGTTAGTTTAATGTTAATGAATCAACAATGTATATATTAAATAAGATGATTTTTTTTTTTAAAAATGTTTATTTATTCATTTTGAGAGGGGGTCGTGGGGGAGGAGCAGAAAGAGAGGGAGAGAGAAAGTCTCAAGCAGGTTCCTTGCTGTCAGCACAAAGCACAATGCAGGGCTCAATCTTGTGAGATCATGATCTGTGCAGAAATCAAGAGTCAGATGCCCAACTGACTGAGCCACCCAGTTGCCCCTAAATAAGATGTTTTTAAAGAAAATCATACATACAAGATTATATATTGGTCAACTGATGACAATTCTGTGACCAGAGGCCTAACGGAACCTAATCCTGTGTATCTCCTACAAGGAATGCTTCCATATTCACTAATTCATCGTGCCTGGTAACTTCACAGAACATTATCTATCATGACTGATAAGAATTGCTTATAACTTTTTTTCTAAAAAAAATTTTTTTTTAATTTTTTTTTCAACGTTTTTT
The DNA here is from genome assembly GCF_046562875.1 of Panthera onca. Lineage (NCBI taxonomy): Eukaryota > Metazoa > Chordata > Mammalia > Carnivora > Felidae > Panthera > Panthera onca. Next base: position 53,096,904 of record NC_138356.1, on the reverse strand, counting down.
ATTTATTTTTGGGACAGAGAGAGACAGAGCATGAACGGGGGAGGGGCAGAGAGAGAGGGAGACACAGAATCGGAAACAGGCTCCAGGCTCCGAGCCATCAGCCCATAGCCTGACGCGGGCTCGAACTCACGGACCGCGAGATTGTGACCTGGCTGAAGTCGGACGCTTAACCGACTGCGCCACCCAGGCGCCCCTCTAAAAAAATTTTTTAATGTTTATTTATTTTTGAGAGAGAGACAGAGTGCAGGCAGGGGAGGGGCAAAGAGAGGGTGGGGGGGACACAGAATCCGAAGCAGGCTGCAGGCTCTGAGCTGTCAGCACACAGCCCGACGCGGGGCTCGAACTCACGAACCGTGAGATCATGACCTGAGCCAAAGTCGGAGGCTTAACCGACTGAGCCACCCAGGTGCCCCGCTTGTAACTTTTTTTTCCAAATACAATGGGAAGTCACTGAAAGGTTTAAAGCAGGATATGTGCTCTATAGCATTAATGTGCATGTCTGTGCCCATTTTGAAGACACAGGCAAGAGATGTCAAACTGCATGTTTCAAATAGCATTTAGATTTAAAGTTTTGTTATACAGAGTATTGCAATCTGTAGTGGGCCCAGTATTCTAACTGTAGTTCATGGGCACGTGTGCACACACACATACCCTCATTCAGTTAGATATAGTAGCTTCTCTAGCTACTTTGTTATCTCATTCAGCAAATACTTTTGAGCACCTTTTGTGTGCAAGGCATGGTTTTAAGGACTGAAGATTGAACGGTAGACACAAAATCCTTTCATCTATGGATCTTATGGTCTAGTGCAATAGTTCTCAATCCTGGGTGCACATAAAATTTTCTGAGAAGTACATTAAAAATCCTGATGCCACACTCTACCCCCAAATCAATTATCTATGGGTGAGACCAAGGAAGGCATCAAGTATTTGTTAAAGTTCCCCGAATGATTCTGCTGTATGACCAAGATTGAGAACTGCCATTCTAGTGGAAAAACAACCACTTAAATGTTCTTGTTTTGTGTCAGGCATAGTTTTAAGCACTCTACATATAATGTGCCCTTTAATTGCAGTAAACTCCTGAGTTAGGTACTATTACATCCCCACTTGACAGATCAGAAAACTGATACACAGAGAAGTTGAGTATGTTGTCCAAGCTTGCAGAGTTAGTAAGTATCAGAATCACACCTGGGAAGTCAGGATTCAGCGCTCCTGCTATTAACTTCTCCTCCATGTTACCTTGCCCTCAGTTGTTCAGGCCTGGGCCTTGACCTGAGCCAATCGATAATCTTCTCTCGGAACTTTAAATGACAGGAACGCTGGGCATGGGAAGCTAGACAGGTTTTAGAGGGTATAATGCTTCCTTATGAAGGCTTCTTGCACTAGAGATGAAGGTATCACGAATGAGGAAGCACAGCTGATGAACACCAGAAGCATTCAAGACCCTCATTTTGGCTGTTTCTAAGGCCCAACCAGATCCCTGCTCTTCTTGTGATTTGTCTCTATGAACTTCAGTTGAATTCTGTCAACCATCAAATTCTCATTTTTTTTACTAAGCTAGTTCAAGTTAGAAGTTATTTGTGAATAAAAGTATCCATAGTTCATTGGTTATATTCTCTAAATACCATATGGAGTACACTCAAGGAACCATGCTAAATAAGCTTATTATCAACTCTATATCCATGACTCCATCACGATCCCAGGGATCTCTCAATCTGTGATGTTGAGACAGTTGCCTAACCTATAACACAAATAGCAAGCAGTGTCTTCAGTAGCATCCAGTTTCTCTTGAGGAGCTAATATCTCTTAAGAGTGACTTCTGGTGCTCATGGGCAGGTGGCCTTCCAGGATGCCATCCTATTAGTAAATATTTCAGCCCTTGCTGAATCCAGGATCTGGAGAAATCTTTCCATAACCTAGGTTTTAGCTCCATAAATAATTAAGAACATACAACATGCCTTTATGCAGAATCCTTTTTTCTTTGTTTTGATTTTAAATGAAAGCCTCCTACTATATTATTTCCAGACTATACACTGATTGACATCAAGGCAATACTGTGTATTCAGACCATTGTGTGTAGCATGGAGTCTGCTTAATTGTCAGACTGTAGAATATATTATTTTGTCCCCTTGTGGCATGTAAGAGTGAGTTTTACACAGCCTCTTGTCGTCCAACTTAAACCAAAAAAAGATTCCATCAACTCTAGATGATGCTGTTTTAGATAAATAGCAAAATCGGTAGGAGATGAGCTAGCCTTCAGTGGAACCTGTATTTAGCAGTTTAAATACATTCTGGGATTACTTTCTCTTCTGTAACTTCAGAAATAACTACAGGAGCCCAGAAGACCTTATTAAAAATATTGAAGTACACAGCATTTATAAAATCTTTCTCCTACTGGAAACATTCTAGCTCCAACCTACTGACTCCCAGTATTGTAAAATATCGACTTCTTCATCTATTTTCTGTTTCTATAGCCCTCTCCTTCAGTATACTACAATTTGATTTGTATTTAAGAAATTGTCAATATTCTATTGTTAACATTTTATGATTATGAATCCCTGAATGGGCTTGTCCTTGAACCTTACCAGTCTGTACAGGTGGCAAGGAATTCAAGTGTGAGGTTTCTCCCTCAGCCTCCATGCACTATGAACCAGCAGGTGCACCAGCAGGTGGCAGCAAAAATAAATAAACTCAGCTAAAGAGTGCATTACAAAGACCCAGAGAAATGATGCCCTTTATCTAAATCTTTCAGTTTCCCAACTCCTATCTTTCCTATTTCATTCCTATCTACCTTATTTTGCAGAATAATTTTCTGATTAGCAATATTAGTGAAAGACAATCCTTCACCCTGGCTATAATGAAAGGCTGAACTCATTAAGGAGATTACAATGGGTGGCCCAGAAAAGGTGGGAGAGAGGTGAGTAGAAGATGCAGAGAGTAGTGATTTGTCAGGACTGGTGGGGAAAGGGATTGCAGGTCCTAGGAGCAGTGGGCACCTGCAGTCTCTTCCCCATGGTGTGGCTGAGTGAAGGCAAAATACACGGGTGGGTTTTGGATAAGTGTTGAAGCAATCGGGGAGGATGGATAACTGGGGATGCCAAGGCCATGTTTTGTGCTACACAATATTATTGGGATCTTCATCTGAACCTAGTGTAGGAGAAGTCCCTGAATAATGGGACTGAAATGAAGACTGAATGTCTTGATAACACAACGTGATAAGTGCTCGAGTCTCAGATTTATTTAGATTCAGAGAAAATAAAGTTCAATGACATTATCTTAGACTTTCAAGCTTACAGTGCAAGTTCTATCCTGTGTACAATCTTGGATTTTGGTTCTGCAGAAACAACTTGTCTCATAACGGGTAGGGTTGCAATTCTGTTCTAGCAACTTCTTCTCTTGATGCAAAGTAAAGATATTTTTCATCCCTCCCTGGGGTGGTCACTGAAGGAACAGGTGCTCCTACCAGTCACTGAGCGCCCTTCTATTTTAATTCTTGTGACAAGCGAACACAGGAGACAAATAGGCCTGGCTTCGAAACATTATCTGTACCCAAACCATTCCCATCCACAGCCTCAGCTCACAGACTAAGAAACTTGGGATGCAAGAATTGCATTTTTCCACTTAAAAAAATTACAGTTTTCCACTTAAGACCTTTAAAAACGAAATCCATATTAACAAACTTAACTCCCACAACTGGCCCCCAAATTTTTAAGAAGACTTTTCTTCTCACTGATATTCTTTGCTCTTTGTCTTTTCACTGATACTCAATTCTTTGATGTTAAAAGAGCAACTTATACGTTTCCAATAAAAAATTGTTGTAAGTCTGTACTTGGTTGCTATCAATGAGTGTCAATTAAATGGTGAAATGATATGCAAAACTTTAGTTACAAAAATCATCTCTACAGCACCTAAATTCAGAGAATCTAAACTATAAGAAGATAAGTTTCTCTCACTGAAGATGCAATGCACTGAATTCTTCATCTGTGTTCATCCTTGAAGGCAATACTTTTATTACCTTTATTGAAAACCCCTTGGATAAAGGTGACCAGCACAAATGAAAAATCAAGAGGGGTGCCTGGGTGGCTCAGTCGGTTAAGCGTCTGACTTTGGCTCAGGTCATAATCTCACAGTCCATGAGTTTGAGCCCTGCGTCGGTCTCTGTGATGATAGCTCAGAGCCTGGAGCCTGCTTCATATTCTGTGTTTCCCTCTCTCTCTCTTCCCCTCCCCTGCTCATGCTCTGTCTCTCTCTGTCTCAAAACTAAATAAAAACATTTTTTAAAAATCAAGATATGTATCAGCAAGGATTAAAGATAAATGAAAGAAACCACTTCTGTGGTTTGGGAAAACTGGGATCACACAGCCTTCTGTAAAATCTGAAAACCTATAAAAATCTCGCTGCAAATGTTTCTGGTATAATCTTAAAACCAAGCACTATACTCTGATCAGCATTCTGCAATTTAGCCAGTAGGGGGCAGTCAAAGAGTGACTCATAGAATTTAACTTAATCCAGGCTCTATACACAGTTCTTGAAGAATTGCTTCAAGTAAGCAAGCATCCCTAACTCTTTAAAAATCCTGTGTCTTCATTATATCACTTCTGGGTTCTGAATTTACATTATACTTATAACAATGCTTCTTTTCCCCGACAAAGTATTGTTTTCCTTCAAATTATTTAGGATCTGAAATTTGTGAAATATTGCTCCTATCTTTAACTTAATGTGGCCTACGTTGTTTTTCAAAAGACTCACTGTAGAACAGAAAATGACCATTTTTTCCCTGTATCTGTCAAAAATCTAAATTTAGAAATGTTGAATGAAGTATTTATAGAGTGTGAGTTGAATTGGATAAAGAAAGATACATAAAGATAAAGAAAGATACATTAACCTTCTACTGTTCAGAGTCGTATCAAAAAATTTGAACTCTTGGTTTTAATTCCCCTTACCTAATGCCCCTTCGGGGAGGATTTCTGGTCCTCGCAGAAGAGAACTGTATGGAACTTGGCATGTTTACAGTACTGCAGTGTCAAGTGACTCCTAATTTGTATCCAGTTTGCACCCCCAGGGGAATCAGGCAAGTATTAGATCACGGACTTCAAATGAAGATGATATGCAGTTGTTTTAAAAATGGGTGAAAGTTCAAGACTGACTTTAAAAATTTGTTTCAAAGGTTGGTTTCACATGCTAGTTGGAACAGAAATCAGGCAACATATTCATCTTCAGTCCAACCCACCAAACAACTTGATGCCACTGTGTGCCAGTCCCTGTGTCTATCGCTGATGGAAGAAGGGAATGGGATATACCCAAGACAGGCAACAGCCATCGTGGAAGTTATTGTGGGGCACACTTCTTTCTCACCCTGATGGAATGTGATGCTTTCTGTGGCAGCAGTTTTCAAAGCATGGTGAGTCCTATTCTCCCCACTCTCCCATCCCCTAAACCACCAGCAGCAGCATTACCTGGGCACTTGTCAGAAATGCAAATCAATAATGCTGTGTGTGGAGCCCAGCAATCTGTGTTTTAACAAGCCCTCCAGATGATTCTGTTGGGTGCTCAAGTTTGATACTTGAGCCACTCTACTGCCTCTCAGCAGGTAGAGCAACCTGTACTCTTAGTAAGAAAGATAATATTATGGCTTTTAACAACAGGATTCCCTGCCTTTTCGGCTGATTTGGAAACCAGGCAGGGAAGAGGGAAGGTGTTCAGTGGACCCCTTTGAGGACCCTAATGAAATTCAGGATCCAGCAGAGGAGATAGATTTATATGAAGTTTAAGTTTAAACCAGTGTAATTCTCACAGTCTTAACACAACTACTATGTCAAAAGAACCCATCTGTCTCTTTGCAATATAAAAAAGTTGTGTTTTTTGTTTCTTTCTTCAGTTTTTCCTTCTTTACTTTCCTTGGTCTCAAGGCAATAGCAATCTGATCCGTATAGCAAAATTAGACATTTTATATTGAGAAAAAACAAGCTGTCACACATCTTCTTTTACTTTAAGAAATTCCTTTCTCAGAATGTTTTAAGAAAACTTGAAGGATGGATCCATTTAATACTCATTAGAATATATCAGAAACTGATAACCCAAGAATGTTTTGCGTGACTTCTTTTGGAATCTTTGCATTATAAAGACAACACAGGCTTTACCTGCAGTTGAAAATTAAAATTCCTGTTCCACTTCTCTTTGTTAATCTAAATCCTGCCAGTCCCTTGCTGCCTGGTGTGAATTTTCTTTTCATTGACTATCTCAGTCACTAGAGACCCCCTTCTTCTCTGATGCCCATAGAACTCATGGCCTGGTCTTCTTGCCTGACACTTCACCTGTGCTCCTTCATCAATAACTCATCCATTGACTTAACTTTTGAGTCCATCATTTTAAAAACTTCTCATAGAGACATAACATAAATTGGAGAATTGGGGAAAATGGAGAGTGATTGCTAAAGGGGGCGGGGTTTCTTTATGGGGTGATGAACATATTCCAAAATTGATTGTGGTGGTGGTTGCACAGTTGTGTAAATATACTAAAAATGACTGAACCACACATTTTACCTGAGTGAGTTATAGGGTATGTGAAATATACTCAACAAATTGTTGATTGTTATTGAAAACAATCTCATTTGATAAAGGCTAGAGTGATACACATGAAGACATTTCAATGTTTGGATGTAGAGACTGATAGATCTGTCTCCACGACCTGTGATAACTTACAGAATATAAAGGGGAATTTGAAGTCATGAACATCTTTACAGAAAAACTCATAATCGTTGTCTCCTCCATTTCCCTTGCTCTTAGATGTATATGAACCATGCTCAATCTTGTTCTACTTCTGGGAAGATTTTATTTCTAAATTCCAAACCATTTCCATATACAGAAGACTTTTCTTAAAAATGCATTTATCAGTTAAGATGGAAGGCTTGGTGTCCTATTTAAAAACATGCTGAAGAAATGGAGGCAGTGCACCCGCGGTCCTGAGTCTCTGGCTTCAATAGTATTTGAATGCAACAGACCCGGGGACTCCCCTCCTTCCCCCTCTTCCCATACCCCAACCTTCCCCAGTTGCCATTCCACCTTTCCTTGCCTAGACACCAGCCAAAACCGTTTTCTGTGGTTAGCTCCTTATTGTCTTCTACTAACCATGAGCTTCTAGATTCGTCAGCATTATCCACCAAGATGGAGACCGCGGTCAACAACCTGGTCAACCTGCGTGTGCAGGCCTGCTACACTTACCTCTCTCTGGGTGTCTATTTGCACTGCAAGAGGTGGTTGTGCAGGGTGCTGGCCCCTTCTTCAGAGAGTTGATGGAGGAACAGCAGGAGGGCGCGGAGCGAACCGCCAGGTGGCAGCACCCTCTGCCAGGACATGCAAGAGCCCTCCCAAGGGGAGGGGGAGTAAAGCTGTGGACTCCACAGAGCCGCCCTGGCCCCAAAGAAAATCCTAAATCAGGCCCTTTGGGATATGCACGGCCTGGATTCTGCCCGCTCAGACCCCATCTCTGTGACTTCCTGGAGAGCCACTTCCTAGATGAGGAGGTGAAACTCATCAAGAAGATGGGCAATCACCTCTGACCTCCCAGGCTGGCTAACAACTGTGTCTCTTAAAGGCTCAGCCTCGAGTATGACTAGGAGCCTCGGAGCCCAGCAGACACTGAGGGACACTGTGCTGCATCACTGCTGGTGTCAGGGCTTCTGTCAGAGCCTATCCAGGTAATCACTAGGCAGCTTTCAGCCACTCTGGAGCCCTCTCCCAAGAATTGGACCAAATGGAAGCAATAAAGTGTCTCGCCAAAAAAATAAAAAACAAGGAAGAAAAAGAAAAAAATGGAGAAAGTTGCGTAGTATGTTACTGACAACCACATCGGTCTACTCTGTTATTAAAAATGGTTGATATTTCTTGTTTATTATCTTTGTTTTACACATGAGGAAACTGAGACATGAGACTTTAAGCCCAAAGTCACTCTGCCTTTAAGTGACAAAGCCAGTTGTGAACAGTCCGTATCCAGAGCCTCGGTGCTTAGCCATCACCCTTTGCTGCCTTCCAGAGTAGACCTTTATGTGAATGAGCCTTCCCTATTGCCAAGGCACGTTCCCTGTGCAGATGGGAAAAGAACACAGACTTGAAGTGTCTGCTAAAATGGAAAAATAAAAAACAGAAACACAAGATTATGACAAAATACTGGGTTAGAGTATGTTCAAATTCTAGCTACTTAATAGGCTCAATCAACATGAGCATTGTTCCTCATTTATAAACCTGGAAGCATGCTGTCCATTACAGGATCTAATGAGGATTAATAATGATAATGTGTGTGAAAGTAAGTTATTACCCTGTGGATACCCAGTAAATGTTCGATTTGTAAGTGAATGAATACATAGTGCATATTTTGCCAATCATTCCGGTCCTCTTTTATTTACATATAATGCTTTGTGGCAGAAATTCAATTTGCTTTATAAATGTTTTATTACTCATAACCCAGATGTTATGAAGTTGGGACAAGTATCTACAAAATTTGTAAAGTTTGTGGAAACAGTACTGAGGAGACACAAACAAGAAATCATTCTTATTTTAGTGTTTTCATGTATTCATGCTATTACTAGTGTTAGTACTATACTTTCTATCACTTAATTATTAATTCTGCAATATTTGCTATATTCTTTCCTAAGTAATTCTTATGATTTAGGCATTATAGATAGAGCCAGCCAAGAATGAGACAGACCAGGGCCATCGCGGTATTTACCTTTTTAGAAGGGAGGAGAGAAAGACAGTAACAAGTGAAATGAACAAATGAACAAGAGAAACTCTGGTATTGATGAGTGCTAATGGGTTTACTGAAAGGATTTAGTTTGGAATGGGATTAAGCCAGTCCTCATGGTTCATTTTACTGATCCTAAAAGACAATTGGACACTTACTGGTGAAGTGTTGATCTTGCTACAAAAATGTCAGCTGTGTTGCTGTAGAGACTCTTGAATAAGTTTCTTTATAATCAGAGAACTATGTAACAATAATAGTCTATTTTTGCAAAGTACTTTAGAGGGCTGAAAGCTCCTTAATGTGTGGGCACTAATAGAATGACTTGATTTTGTTTTTATTAAAGGCGAAGGTGCTGAACTCAGTAGTGCTACCTCAATGGTACCTGTGAGCAGCCACTACTACCTCTGAGCACAACCCAATCAGTTAAGGAAGTCTGATCAGTAACATGGTCATGTCTCTATGTTCTTGCCAGAAAAATGTGCTCATTTTCCCCCCTTCATCTATTTCAGAGAAGGTTTTATTGTTCTTCCGACTGATTAATCATCTTTTTATTTTCAAATTGCAGGTACAGCAAGGTAGGTGTAATGTGTCAGATGCACTTTGGGACCCTGATGTCTGGTGGATGGGGGGCAGGGGTAGGGAGGATGATGTCCTGTGAACTTAAAAGGCAAATTCATTTCTATGCCTATGTAGTTCTGAGACTTTGGTTCTCTTCGAGTGACTATTATTGTGTGTGTCTTGTGTGGCCACTTTTCATAGTAATTGACTTAAGAGGGAATGAATCCATGGACTCAGTTAAAATTTGGCCTGTAAGAGGTGAGAGGTCAGCACACAACATTTTCTATCTATTGTATTGCTTCCTCCCACCCCTTGGACCATGGACAAAAGGAAACTCTTCTGAAAGGCATCTGTTAAAAAACACATCTGTAGTAGTATCAATAATACCAGCCTGTATCTTGGAAAGAGGATGCTTTCTTCAATGCATCACATGTGTTTACTTTCAATTTAGAGGAGAGTACAACCTCCTTACTTTTTGTTATTTTCCATCTTTCTGTCTCTTGCTTTTTTTTTTAATGACATTTCATTTGAAGGTTATCAAATCACTGTGTGAATATTCAAATCCCACTGAATTAAATGTAAATGTTTCAGGTTACCGATGTACTAAGTTCAAGTTACAAAGCAGAGTTGGATAGGCCGAACCGTGTGAAATTGTTATTTTGTATGTTAAAAACTGTTAAATGCTAGCAATGTAATAGCATTCAACATTAATCAGACAAGCTAAGGTAAGTTTTCAATTTTATTCAATTTTTACATAGACCAACACAGTTGTAGTTGACCCAGTAAAGCAAAATAAATAGAAATCTCTGTACGTTGTGTTTAAAATAAAAACGAATGGGCTTCTACCTCTGTTGCCATTTAGAAAGTAAGTGTAGTGTATAACTAGGGAAGCCCGAGGGTGAAACCCAGAGAATAGAGGATTAGTGGGTCATTTCACATATGAGGCTTTCCATTTCTGATTACCTCACTTTTGTTCAGCAGGAGCTAGCACTGTGATTTACAGACAATGAATGATCCATATATATCCACTTGGTTGATCTGTAGGAGGTATTTTTGCTTATGCATTAACAACTTATCTGTGTTTTCTGCCTTAAGAAAATGCTACTGGAAGATGAGTGTAATAGGGGTTGGGCAACTAAGGTAGATGCAGTATAGTGGATTCAACCTCAAGTTTGCTTGGGTCATGTAACCAGAGTTACTGCTAAGTTGGGAACCGAATTTGATGCTGCTGTTTTGATAGTCTCCAAATGAAAACTACCTCTGAGCAGGAAACCCTGGCTAGTTTTTTCTTGTTTCCCTCAGGAAGGCCTTTGAACATTATAGGTGCTTAGTGCTCACTGAGTTGAACTAAGATTAGAGATAATTTGTAGCGCACACCAAAGACAAGGCAGCATTCAATAAAGGGACTGATTATCATGCAATATACTGAAGAGTAAAGTGAACATAGAAGAAAATTAGCATTGTTTGAAATGTAAAAATTGACTTCTCTAGCAAACTGGATAAGAGCTACTCAGTCTGAGTTTTATCGGGCTGTTGAATTCTGAAAGTGTATGTTTGCATCGTAGGTTGTCTGAACATTTCTGGAATAACTAATAACTAGGTTGAAGACTCACCCAAAGCGGAAAGCTGTGAGCAGAGTTGGTATATAGTTAGTTCTTAGTGTTGTCATAGTTCACCAAGAAAGCCCTTCTATGTTGGGTACAGTTCCTTTTTAGTTTTGCTTATTGTTGGCGTAACATATGTGAACTTGATCTTTCTTGGCAATTCTCTGCAGTTAAGTAGTCCTGGCTTTTGCTCATTCTCTCTTTTCTCTAACGTAATTTTAACTATGTACTGAAATTTACTAAAATGATATGTAAGCACTGCCTTTAATTAATTGTGCTTACAGCTAGCATCTGGAAAGTATAACAGAACATCTGCTTTGCATAGAGCCACCTAAGGATTATTAAAATCTGATATTTTAAGTCGTTTTATATTGTAAGTACCATGTGTTAGCCACACTCATATACAAATGATTCGAAAAGAAATTAAGCAAAATGGCTGTAGTTCATTACTTTAAAAGAAACAATCAGGACATAAGATTACATTTTATCTTGTTTTTATTTCAATCAGAGGAATTTTTTCTTTTCTTGGTTTGTTTTGGATAGGGTGGGAAAGGTAGAAGAATGGGGCCAGGGGAACTGGGGAGTGTTAAATAAATGTGAATAATCTTCAGAGTAATTCCTATACATTTTTTTATAGGCACTGAATGAAGGAGCATTATCATCTAGTTGAAAACAATTTCTAACCCTTGAGTTACATTTGGGAATATTTGACCCCAGAGTTCCTTTAAGAGTGTACAATTATTAAATGTGTTGCATGACAGTATTTGTTTTACAATGTGTATTTCTGCCTTATACTAGCTTCTCATTCTTATTTGACATATGCTTTTAAAAGTGCAGTTCCAGTAAATGTTAACATTATGTAATTTCTTAATTTTGTTTTGGGCTCATAGCTGTCCATGATGCAAAGAATGAATATTCTTGTTTCTCCTCCCAAGTTATACTATTGACTAGAAACCTTTATTTTACTAGATGTCATATGCACACACACACACACACACACACACACACACACATTTACCCTATATTTATTATGAAAAGCCGCAAAGAATTAAAATATTCCCTGCATCGTCTTTTAGAATCATCCAAAGTAAATAAAGTAGCAATGATATTCTATTAATAAAGGTATTTTGTTAATGAACAAACAGTAATCTAGGGTAATGATTTGACAATTGTTGTACAAAAAGGCCCACATGGATTTGTTGTGAATTTCAAGAAGTTAAAATAAAAGAAATGACTGAGGAGTTTACTTTGCACCATTAGTTTATTCTGTTTCATGGACGTAGGCTAATTTTCGATCCTGTTCATCTAATTTGCAAATATAGATTCCTCAGCAAAAACTCATTTGTCCTAAATAACTAAAGCAGATGGTGTGCAGATAATGGTCAAGGAGTATCATCTTCCTATAGGAAGGAGGTTAATTTTTAGAGCATAGAAACTGTAAATGTGGCAAATAACAATCGCAATAATAATTTGAATAACAGCTGATATTTATGTAGCTCCTCTAATGTGCCAGGCACTCTACTTGATTGGTGTTTCATGCCTCAATCTAAATCCAAGTACAAGCACTATCCCCACTTTATAGGTGAGAAAAAAACAAGCATTAATGAGGTTAAGTGAGTTGCTCAAGGTCACACAACTTGTATGCTGCAATGCATAAGCTGCTCCCGTATTGTAACAAAGAGACATGGCTGAGAGTTATTTTTCTGAACTTCAAAAAATTCATACCCTTTCAAATAGCAGGCAAAATTCCCATGAGTTAGAAATTTCAGCATGTAACTGAGTTTTACTTCTACTAAAAAGTTTAGTATATATAAGGCTTAGAACAGAAACGAAAGCAAAATTTAAAAAATATGTAAAAACAACCCATATGACCTAGGACATTGGATGTACCTATCCTCTGGTCATTTGCAAAGTGGCTTATTTAAAACTTTTTTCCTAGCTTAAAAACTGTTTTGACATCAGCCAACGTAGTTCACAATGTCATGAGTCTTCTATAGAGATTTAAAATAAAAAAGAGAGCAGGCCTCACAGATGCAGATATGCCTTTGGATTCCATTCTCTTTAAAAGAGAAGAACCCAATGTGATATCTATATTTTGGCATTTTTGTTTTTGTCACATTTTGAGGAGAAAAAAAGCCATTCAGCTAAAGTTACATTCTAGTTTTTGAAGAGAAATGTTTCAATGAACTTCAGTCATCTTGCCTGGTTAAAGATGTAAGCTGATTTCTGATTCCCAGTGAATTCTTTTCCTGGCTTCTGTCTTCTTAGGAACAAGGAGATGGTGACATTGGAAAAGAAAATGAGCTAGTCCGCAAGAATCCTGCCATCATGGGCTCCGTTGGTGTTAATGAATATTTGGGCTCAGTGACATGTAACGGGGACCTTGAGGAACTGGTTTATGCAAGATAGAAGCTTATGTTTCTCCCACCTAATAGTATGAAGGTAAGTAAGCAGTGTAGGCCTGGCATGGCTACTTAGCTACAGGACTGGACCCAGGCTCCTTCTGTCTTAATGTGCTATCATCTATATCACAGGTGCTATTGCCTTCATCTTTATGGTCCAATATGGTGCTCCAGCATATTTATATTCCAGGAAGCAAAATGGAGAAAGTGGGAGAAAGGTCATAACTCTCCCCTTTAAAGACATACCCTAGAAGTTACACACATCATTTTTCCTCTGAAGAGAAGAAATGGTTAAGAGATGGCTTTAAATGGTGACTCTTGCCTTCTTATTGCTAAATAAAAATAGTGCATAAATGCTTATAAATTTCAAATTACAAAATAAAGTGTTTTTCTCTGAGTTTATCGCTTTAACTTCTTGTAATGGTGGGTGTCTCCAAAGAGAAAGTGTAAATGCTACTACAGTTCAGGATATGGTTGGTAATGGAACTTGGTAAATGAAATGGTACAACATTTATTGAGCCCCTATTATATTTCAGGCGTGTGCTAGGTGATTTTACATATGTTAGCTCATCAGTTCATTGATGTTACCACACAGAGTCTATGTTGATTACCTTTAAAAGATATAATAAAAAAAAATACTTGATATCAAGACTACAATACACATGTTTTTATCTTTCTCCCCTCATACTTCATTTTGCCACCCATAACATTATGAACTTACTGTTTTAACAATTAACATAATTTTAAATGCTAGCATGTTGGACAGCCCATATTTTTTTTCTGGTTTTCATGTTTCTCTCAGCTTCCACTTCTCTTAGGTAGAGCTTCCTAAAATGCAAGTCTCCACTTGAAACTTTCTGATAGTTTTCCATTACCTAAAGGAGAAAACTATTAGTGTGACTTATAATTCCCTCTGCAATCTGGTTTCTACTTCCCTGTCTAACCTTATGTTTATCCCTGAGAGCTTCTTTTCCTCACACCTCACCATACACCTCAGCAAATCTGAGTTCTGTGCAGCGTTGAGAACAAGTCATGCTGTTTTATGCTTTTATTTTTTTGCTTACGCTGATTCTTCTGCCTGGTGGCCTCTCCTTACTGCAGAGACGTAATTGAAAACATACAGTTTGGTAAGATAAAATTTGGTTCAAAATGCCTTTTTGGTGAAAATGACCATTTGCCACTAGTTTTTCAAGTATCAGAAGTACTAGTATCCTGCAAAGCAATTTTGCAATCTATTGTGTTTTTAAGAATTTTTGATTATTCTTTTAAAAAAAAATTTTCAGTTTCTTTTTTTTCTGGGTAAAAAGTTTGAATTTATTTTTTAAATGAAATATAAAGTACATCTTGGCTTTTAAAATACAAAGATTGGGGAGGGAGATGCTAAACCAAAAAATCTCTTTTTTTAAATACCAGGACATTGGGACATGCTATTTATTCTGCTGAAATACTGCCCCACCCTCTGCACCACTGTCTTTTCCCTATCTTCGCTTGTTCTTGAAGACGGCTTCAAAATCAATGCTATTGAGAAGATTCCCTGGAGAGCCTCAAGTTAGATTTGGCTTTGTGAATACATTTTTTTTTTTTTTTTGTAGATGAAGTTTTTCTATCATTCATCACAATTTGCAATGTTATATTTGAAAGTATTTGCAGTATATTAGTTAAGAATACAAGCTCTGGAGCCAGGCTGCATCAGTTCAGACCCCAGCTATGCCACGAAGAGGCTGTAGGACCTTGGCCTGTTACATCACTTCTTGCTCCCTCAGTTTCTTTATGAGTAAAATGGTGCTAAAAATAGTAATGACCTCATAATTAAATGAGAGACTATATTTAAGAACATTGCATATTGCCCTGGCATATCAATTTTTTATCTATTTGGCATTTGTGTTTAATTATGGAATCTTTATCTTTCTCATTATACTGTAAGCTCTGTCAGTAGTGACCATGCCTGCTTGTGAACCAATGTACCCAGCAGATAATAAACATGCTGAACTCATTTGCTGAATGAATAAATGAATGAATGAGCTAATAGTGTGGTAATTTGAAAGAAGTTAATTAGAAGTTTAGGACCAGGTGTGCCTGGGTGGCTTGGTTGGTTAAACATCTGACTCTTGATCTCAGCTCAGGTCTTGATCTGAAGGTCCTGAGTTTAAGCCCTGTATTGGGCTCCACGTTTGGCATAGAGCCTACTTAAAAAAAAAAAAAAAAAAAAAAAACGTTTAGGACCAAAAATATTTTACTCATTTAGTTGTCCCTTTATAATATGTACTTTAAGATCACCCTATAGAACATTTGGAATTTAGGTTTTTGATTTTGACAAAAGGCACTTTGACAAGAATCTTAATTCATTGCAGTGGTGGCTATGACATGATTTGATGTTTAAAACTCCAAAATTGAATTTGTCAGAAAAAGGCATGTCTGTTTTAACAATGTGAAGTTAATTGAGCTTATTTGGACAGTCACTATTATGGTGGTCATATCAGGATGTTTTTCATTACCCAAAATGCAATGGACATTTTACACTTAAAAAGTAAGGGTGTCTATTCCTAAGGTGAACAAATTAAAAAAAAAAAAAACTTTCACATAAAAAAAAACCCCACACACAAAGGTAGCATTTTACTGGGCCTTCTCTCTTTTTCTGTTCAGTCCAAATGGAAACGATGAAGTCCTGGGTTATGATGCAAACTCATAAGCCAATTCTTAATAAATGCTCAACTTACATTCTCATTGTATTGTTCTTCTAAAAGTAGTTATTTTCACATTAAGTGAAGCTTTATTTTTTTGCATGATATATCTCTTTTAAAATAAACCACATGAAGTTCGAAGCAGTATCACTTTGACAATTTATATTACATCACAAACTGAATTTTATGCCAAATCTGATCTATACACGCTGCAACTATGTTCAGCCAGTATTTGGTCTAGTTTGAATTTAATACCCAACTGGCCTAAATCTGACAGACTTGATTTTATTAATACAAGAAAGTTTGCTCTGTTCTGCATATGTGCCAGAAATAATTGTGGTTCATTGAGAAGACTAAAGGGAAGGTTGCTGAATAAAGCTTTAAGGATTGAAATGAAGGGCCACAGTAACAGGAACTGATACATTAAATGTTACAGATTTTGTACTGATAAGAGGATCTAGTGAAAAAAACATTTTCATGCTCTTTACAAGTTATTATTTAAACAGCAGGCCAAAACTATAAGAAAGTGTGCTGTGCTCATTTGTATTTAGCAGTGTAAAAAAAAATCCATGGATTGGTTTGAATTATCTGAATATCTTACATATGGCAATGCCTGCATTAATTACATAGGGGCTGAATTATCAGATTGGTTTTCATTTTATGGATGTTGCCATGCTTTGCCTTTAGATGAGTGTCATCTGAGTCAGCTTGGGCTGCCATAGACAGTCATAGACAACCATAGATTTTTGCCATAGCCAAAATACCATAGACTGGGTGGCTTAAAGAAGTGAAACTTATTTTCTCACAGTCCTGGAGGCCAGAAGTTTAAGATCAAGGTGCTGGCAAAGTTGCCTCTTCTTGGCTTGCAGGTGCCCACCCTCTTGCTATGTCTTCACATGGTTGGCCCTCTGTGAATGCATGATGTCTTTGGGTGTCCAAATTTCCTCTTCTAATAAGGACACCAGTCAGGGCCCACCTTAATGACCTCATTTTAACCCAATCATCTCTGTAAATGCCTTATCTTCAGATACAGTCACATTCTGAAATACTGGAGGTGAAGGCTTCAAACTATGAATACTATGGGGACACAATTCAACATTTAATACCAGAGATGTTTGTTTCCAAATACCGACATTTTGAATCTCCAGCATGAAAGCTACGGTACAAAATAGCTTTTATAAATATGATCACGAGCACACTCCTAGAATCATGAGCTGTAAGAACACCTTTACCTTCCCATAGCTACTTTTTCTGCACTGTATGTTTGAGATTAGATTAAAGACGCTGTAAGCAGGTATACATTTTTTGCTAAAGTAATACATGGAACTAAAGTAAATAGGGACACGTATCTCCTGAAAATGTTTTGATGATTTTCTTTACTTTCACCCCAACTAGCTTATAAGGGCTCAAGGGGTGAAGTCCACATTTGTCTGCATCCCCAGTAACTAGCACAGTGCCAGACTCAGAGTAGGTAATTAATAAGTATTTATTTATTGGATGAATACATTAATGATTTTTCTAGTAATAGGCAATTATAAATCATAAAACAAAGATAGAATCTTCAAAGTGGTTAATAAGCTATTACAAGTATGGTTTATTGGAGGAAGTTTTATTTTAAGCTTATTAATATATTCATGTTTAAATGATATCACCTGATATGAATCTACAGAAATTAAATTAAATTAAATCTACAGAAATTAAAAAGTGATTAATTTTGGATAGATTTATTTCAACATTTTAAATTATGCCTCGGGGCGCCTGGGTGGCTCACTCGGTTGAGCGTCCGACTTCGGCTCGGGTCATGATCTCATGGTCCGTGAGTTCGAGCCCCATGTCGGGCTCTGTGCCGACAGCTCAGAGCCTGGAGCCTGTTTTGGATTCTGTGTCTCCCTCTCTCTCTGACCCTCCCTCATTCATGCTCTGTCTCTCTGAGTCTCAACAAAATAAATAAACGTTAAAAAAAATAATAAATTATGCCTCTAAAATTCTTTCCAGCAAATGACTTGAACAAGTAGATGCTTTTTTTTGAATGGAAATTAGTGCTCCAGATCATTATAAGGATACAGATATAAACGTGGGTGGTAACGGAAGCAATTTTGTAGAATTCTGTGAAGATAAGTTTACCTTTTGACAAGGAAGTTATGAAATAGCAATGGGATTACTCAGGTGTAGGAATAATACACGCTCGGGGAAAAACAAAAGTCTCGGGCAATTTTATGAGCACTTAAAAGTTCAGTAAAAGTATCCTGGGTACAGTCCTCAAGAAGAAATCTAGAATGTAAATGTGACTATGAAATCTCATTTTTAGTTAATGTTCTATATAGAGATTATAGGGTGGACAGAATGGAGCAAAGAAAAATGAAACCCAATGAGCAAGATGTTGACATGTGTTTTTAGAGGTTAGCTCTCCTGGCAAACATATCCATGTCATGGAGGTGGTGTATAAGCCTAGCGAAAGGTCTCCATTGGTTTGCCAGGGCTGCCATAACAAAATACTATGAACTCACTGGATTAAACAACATAAATTTATTTTTCATAGTTCTGGAGGCTGGAAGTTCAAGATCAAGGTGTTAGCAGGTTTGGTTTCTCCTGAAGCCTCTTTTCTTGGCTTGTGGATGGCTGTCTTCCTACTGTGTCCTCATAAAGTCTCTCCTCTGTGCATGTGCTTTTGCCAGTGTCTCTCTGTGTGTCCAAATTTCCTCTTCCTATAAAGACACAAATCACTTAGGTGATTTGTGTCTAGGGTAGGATTAGGCCCACCCAAATGGCTTCATTTTAACCTAAGCCCCTCATTAAAGTGTTTATCCCCAAATATAGTCGTACGCTGAGGTACTAAAGGTTAGGGCTTCAGCATATAAATGTGGGTGTAGGGAGAACAAGTCAGCCCTCAACAACATAGAGACGTAAACAGACCTGTTTGATTTCATGCTTATAAACGACCTCCTCTTTATAGATTGACTTTCCACATACATTTTCTTATTGAGATTAACTGGACTGGTCAAATTTCCTCAAAGCCACTTTTCTGCATATCCATTTTCTCATTGACACTAGGATATACCACAGACACTTCTAACTCAACATGTCCTCACCTTGAGTCATTGATGACTCCTCATAACCTTTACCTCCTTTTGTGTTCTAGCTTTGTTATTGATGCCACCATTCACCTATTCAAACCAGCCTGAAGCTTAAGCTATTGAGTCTTTTTTCTTCATTATCTCCTTTCCTATCATAAATTTGGTTGACTCAGGCTCTATAACCTTTTCCAAATCTGTCCTCTTACCCATTATCATCTCATTGCTTTGGTTAGGGCTCTTATTTTATCTTGCCTTCATTGCTACAAAAACCTCCTTATGATTTTCAATCTATTCAATTCATACTCTATATATGGCCATCAGAGAATTTCCCCTAAAATGTAAGCATGGCCATTTTGTTTTCTTTAACTTCAATGGCTCCAATTGCTAAAGTTTGGCTCTATTAAGAAGGCTCATTAGGGTGTCTGTGTATCCCTTCAAACCCCTCTCTAGTCTCACCCCAAATACCACATCTCCAGCCAGAACATGTTCCCTGAGTATGTCACTCATGTTTCCTTCCTTTTAGCTGTGGTCATGCTTTTATCTCTTCCCAGAGTAACCTGTTCTCCCCTGGTTCTTTCTCTCCAAATCATGCTGACTTAGCCAACTCCCATCCATCTGACTTTGTTCCACTCTTACCTTCCCAGGTACCAGAGACTCTTTCCTATCTCCCCTAGAGCATTTACCATCTCTATTCTACCATTTATAAGGCTGCTGCAATTATTTGCTTTTCTGCGTCTTTTTTACTTCCCTGAGAGTCCCTCATGGAAGAAATAGTTTCTTGGCAATCTGTTAATTTTTATAGCTCTAGCTAATATAATGAGATTAGGGATATTGCCCCTGGAGTCTGACTGACTGGGTTTCATTTCATCCTAACATTTCACCTTGAAATGTTAGTTCACCTCTTTAAACTTGCTACAAAGTAGACAAGAAGTACCGGTTATCTCATTATTTGGGCTATTTTTTTTTTATTGACTAAAAAGAGAATGAATACATTTTTTTAGAGAAAGAAATGTATTCTATTTTTTTTTCTGAATGATGTAAATATGTCACCACCAAAAGGCAACAAAATAGAAAACTCTTAGTTGTCTTTCTTGCATATTACAGAAAGCTGGGAAGGGTGTTTGAGGTTATGTGTCAGGATTATGGATGTTTCATTCTTACCATTTTATCATCTTAATTTTACATTGACTTTTCCTCAGCCCTCTTTTTAAAGGAATCATATTAACATACTGTGTAGGGGGAATGAGCAAATTAAACTTCATTGCATTCTCAGGCATATTTGTTGTGAGGATAAGAAAGCATATTCTTAGAGAAAAGCCTAATAACATTATCTACTACTGCAGCCTCTTACCTAGTAGTATTTTATTATTTACTCTTGGAATTATTCCCAGATGTCATTATACCAGCATCATTAACATATCATTAAGCAGATATATAATCTTCACTCTCAGTTTTTTTGGCATCTGGCATGTCTATATTTATTTTAAAAAAAGTATTCAGTGTATTTCATCCATATTTTTTTAAATGTATTTTTAAAGTCTTTGGATTTTTATTAATTTCTTTGTGTTGGAAATACTACCTTTTGTTTCCATAAGCACGGCATGAAGCTAATAATTAAAACATGATGGAAATGGGACATAATAGGCATTTGATACATATTTGTCAGAAGATATTACATATAATTTACCTTTTAAATATTGATGTCATAATCTATAAATCACACATACATGAATAGTTTCAGATTGTTTTTGATGAGGAGGAATTTCAAATCACCAAAGGAAATCAACTGAATTCTCATATCGGTAGTTGAATTTAGATATCAGTATATTGTTCATTTCTGTACTTTGGGTTCATGTTACAGATCATAAATCAGATTTTCTCTAATCCTTTAAGTGTCAAAGAATTCTGCGAAAATAAGCCAAATACTTCCCTCTTTTACATAATGGGATGTGACTTCAGATAAATGTTGAAAAAATAGATAGGAAAGAATGTTTCATTAAAGGGAATACAAAGGGGGTTGAACATGTAATATTTTTCATAAATTCACTCATGCTCAGAAAGCAGAACACAGCCAAACAGCAAGACAAAAAACTCTTCATGAGTAATAACAAACACATTGAAAAAAACCCACAAGGCTTGTCCTTTTCCTACCATAATAAAAATGCAGCATTAAAAATAGTACAAGAAAAACAATTCACTCATCAACGAGTGTGATTTTTTAAAATTAAAAATCAACAATGGAATTTCTGTTTATGTGTGTGTTTTAGGCAATCTTATATGAAAAAAATTGATATGTTGGTAATAAAATAACCTCATATCTGCATTAATTTTATTAAAAAATTTTTTTAATGTTTATTTATTTTTGAAGGAGAGAGAGACAGAGTGTGATTGGGGGAGGGGCAGAGAGAGAGACACACACAGAATCTGAAGCAGGCTTCAGGCTCTGAGCTGTCAGCACAGAGCCTGGGTCGAACTCACAAACCAAGAGATCATGACCTGAGCCGAAGTCAGATGCTCAACCGACTGAGCCACCCAGGCGCCCTGCATTAATTTTAAAATGTAAATTTATATATCTTTTTTCTTTTTTAGAAAAAGTTTATTTATTTATTTTAAGAGAGAGAGAGAGGAGAGAGGGTGTGCATGCCCACAGTGGGGGGAGGCAGAGGGATGGGAAGAGAGAATCCCAAGCAGGCTCCACACAGTCACTATCTGACAGCCGTGAGATCATGACCTGAGCCAGAAATCAAGAGTCAGACACTTAGCCAGTCAGTCAGACACCTGAGCCAGCCAGGTGACCCTAAAATTATATGTCTTAAATGATGTATTCATACTCATGACTTTGGATTAAAATCTAGGGCTTAACCTTATATTAAATTAAATACCTAAGCATGCCTTCAGATATTCTATATGTTGATTTGCAAATGCAAAAGCCTACACACAACTGTGCTCTCAGATTTGGCAATTATGTATAGTTGGATTAAAATATTTTGGAAGGAGGATACTAAATTCAGGCCATTATCAAAAGTCTATTACATGTTTCACTGTAAGAAATTGAGATGTTAAAAATACTTATGCTTTTGATTTTATCTCATTAAAATAATGCACCATTAAGAAAGATGCACATGGACCAAGAAAAGCTTTGGGGATTTTTTTTCCTCTAATCTAAGAATAGAAAGGAGACAGGCCAGTGACGGACTATAATATGCAGTGAAACATAACTCTTGGCAATATTTCCCAACCAAAGTTCTCTGAGGGGGTAAATACGCATTTGGACTACAGAAATCAGTGTACCTAATTTACTTAGAGTCTTACAAGGCATTTGACAAGGTTCCACACCAAAGATTGATAAAAACAAACAAAATCAGGTTGCCATTGGATTTAAAGAAATATTTGCTTTAAATGTAGAACTGGCTAAAAGACACAAATAAAAGTTAAAGATAATGGGGAATGCTTGTACGTAAATGTGTTCCTCAAATGTCTTTTATGGGGAATAATAACCGATACGTATATTTGAAAAATAACTTAGTAAGAGCAGAAACTGGAATTCAAGGCAAATAGAGGTAAATTGAAGGGAATTTTCTAAAAGAACAAAACAAAGAAATAAACCACCCAAAAATACATGTGAAAGGGAGCATAAGAAAAATAATTTTGACCCATATTCTAAATATTAATAGCTTAAAATTGGCATAATGAAGTCCCTCCTCACCAATCTCTCATGCTGTCACCAGCTACAGAGTTATTTTCTTCCTTCTTTGTCCCCGTCAGAAGTGAGAAGCATTTGGGATATTTTACCTAATTCTCCATTTGCCTTTCTGTTTCTCACTTGAAGGTGAGCTCTTGGAAGAAAGGGATAGCATATGATTCACCTTATGTTTCCAGCACCTTGAAAGGTACACACAAC